>NC_022029.1:486251-502682 GCF_000317375.1 Microtus ochrogaster | reverse complement strand
TAAAAATAAAATTCTATATCTTACGTAACTCAGACTGTCAGAAGTATCTTGAACACATCAAAACCAACATTTCAGTGGCCACAGATTTCTTGGTGAAGTTAAAGATCCCAAAATGAAGCCAAAAGATCATATTATGAGTTGAAGATGATTTTCAATACTTGATTGTATCTTGAAACTCAGTCAGTAGCTAAGTTTCACTTACAGCTGTGTGGATAATCTCAGTCATTGTGTGTGTCCACATCCTAGAAACTTGACCTAAAGTGGAAAAACTTTATCATTCCTAGATTGTACATTGAATTTACTTTTAATAAGCATTTGTCATTTCTTAGATTGTTCTAGGCACTGGATTGAAGAGTATCAGACATGGGCACTGACCTCAAGACATCCACAGTTCAAGGGAAGATACAGAAAAGCAAGCAGAATAGAATGTTCTGAGTTGTATAAAAGAGATAAGATTGGAAGGGGCAATGGGAACACAGAAGACTCCATGTCCAGCAGGGGGCATTGAAAAAACTTTATGTAGGAAAATTCATTTTCTCTGAGATCTAAATGATCATCAGGGTCTTCCCACACATGAAAGGTGTGGATATAGAAGAAAGGGGGACAAAATATACATAAACTAGGTTGAAAAAAAATCGTGAGATGCTCCAGGTATTAACTCATGTTAATTGAACTTTGTTACCAGAGTTGCTATTGGACAGAGATGTATGGGAAGCTAAGGAGGAAGGAAACAGAGGACAAAATGGTAGACTTTTGTTTTCATTTGATAAACAGAAAGGCACAGAAGAAATGAACTAAGTGACTACCTCATTATGACCTTGCAAAAACAGCTCTTGAAGCGGAGCAAGTGCATTAAGATCTGACATTAGATAGGTACTCGCTTCTTCTTATCTTGATTATGATATTCTTCCTCTCCTCCCTTCAGTTATAGCAGGGATCCGAGAAACTGAGGAGAAATTTTACTACATCGTGCAGGAGGAGAAGAACTACAGGGAATCCCTGACCCACTGCAGGATCCGGGGAGGGATGCTAGCCATGCCTAAGGACGAGGCTGTTAACACACTTATTGCAGACTATGTCGCCAAGAGTGGCTTCTTCCGAGTGTTCATTGGAGTGAATGACCTTGAGAGGGAGGGACAGCACGTGTTCACGGACAACAGCCCACTGCAGAACTACAGCAACTGGAAGGAGGGGGAGCCTAGTGACCCCTATGGCCATGAGGACTGTGTGGAGATGCTGAGCTCGGGCAGGTGGAATGACACCGAGTGTCATCTTACCATGTATTTTGTCTGTGAGTTTGTCAAGAAGAAAAGATAACTTCCCTCACATTACACAGTCAACTCTTTTCCTAGACTTCCCAGCAGTTCCATCCATCTCTGCCTCCCTAACTACACTGCCTTGCTAAGATGACCTAAGAATCCCTTATCCACTAGCAGCTTCTTCTGTGTCAATTGTGACAATTCTGTACATAATGTTTGTTTGGGACATTGTTGGGAATCTTTATCTCTTTCTTTTATTTAGCCCTCTGATTTAATGAAGGAAGACTCTAGAACTCCAAAGGGGAAAGAGAGTGTTATTCCTAAAGAACATGTTTTAGATAGTCCTTTTGTGAAATTGCCCCCTTGCTATTAATGGCTTCATCGTTTTTTATAAATGTATTCAAGGAGACATTTTTCACCTTCAGCAAAGAGAATAGGGGTGGGGGGAAGCCTTCAGAAAACTCTATAAAAGTGTTAAAGTGCGACTCTCTACAAGGCCCCACCCCTTCCAACAAATATGTCACTCCTGGAGAGATTTCACGGGAGGCCTTTCACGCTCTGTAAGTTAACGTTGCTGGGGACGCCCTTCCTGCTATTTTGACATCACAGGGCTATGCCAGGCACAGCATTTGGAATGTGTACAGACTCCTCAGTTACCGAGTTGGCAGCATGCTATCTCGAGCTGCAGATCAAACCCCGAAGCCGTTCTTGTCTGGCATTTGAAAATAAACAGTTGAACAAATCTCCAGCTTATCTCCTTCTAAACTGATGCTCCACTCACAGGTTGTGACACACGACGCAATTGTTTAAAATGCTGGCAAAGCCATTAGTGAGCTAAGAGAAGCAGATTGGCGGCATATGTTCTCCTCAAGCCATCTGCTCATGACGTCACCCATGACTAACTGCATGAGAGATGGGATTTACTGACATTCATTCCGTGAATTCACCAAGAGTCACAAGCCCATGTCCTACCGAGTCCAGAGAGATGGCATAAATAGATGAACCTGAAGGGCCCAAGCCCCGTAGCCACTAAGCACAGCCTGCCCTTTGAAGGAACCAGCCCCTCATTAGCTACCGCTGTTGCTGCCACTCAGGACCCAGCACCCCTGCCAGCCAGTGTTCTGACATTTGAACAGAAGTCAGACAGCTGCAACTTTATAACTCTGTATTCTTAAGTGTTGACAATTAATCAATATCTAACCTAGATTTTTTTTTTAAGACCTACAAACGTCTGCTAGCCAAATTGTGAACTTTCGATTTCCATCTCTGGAGAAAGTTCTAATTGTGCCAAGTGTCCTTAGGAAATGATGACATCAAAGTCAGGTCTCTTGTGGATGCCTTATTCAGTTCAGCTCAACAGGAGAAATTTGTTAAACCTTTGACATTTACCAGGTTATTAAACTAGTTAGAGTCCCTTTTGAGGATGTGACATAAGGTATCTGGAAAGCTGATTAGTTTGATACAGTTACAAACCAGGGCACTGTGCCAACTGCCAGCCAAGATCTCAGAGAATGGGAACACCCAGAAACACACAGAGGAAAAGAAAGAGCTGAGAAATGACTGAGAGACGAGAGAGGCAGCCAAGAGCAAACACAGCCTAGGGCGGCTCCTGTTGGATCCATGTTCGCAATTGCTCTGTGTCCCTGAAGTCTGAATATTTTGAACATATGGCAAATGCTATCCTTTCTATTACAAATGTTATAATGCTAACAGTAATGCTCTCAATAACTCATTTTAGTTTGGAAAACACTTCTAAGAGTCGTTGACAGCTTCAACGAATAGAACCCATCCGAAACCTTGCCTGGAAGAACCTCCTAAGACATTACATATTTGATCATAATTATATGAACATACATACCTTTTACTTTTTTTCAAGTTAAAGCACCAGTATATAATCCAGGCTGTCCTTGAACTCTCAGTCTTCCTGACTCAGCCTTCTGGGTGCTGGGTAACAGGTGTGCATCACCCTACCCAGCTGAAAACGTACCATTGGGATGTGTTTTCTGTTTTGTAAATGTTTTTAAAGGTAAAACTATTCATTGTATTGCCTTCCTATTATTATGCCTTCATACTACAAGCATAATCCTTTCATATATGAGGGAAAGCATCTATTATATAATTTTGAATGGTGATTGAAGAATAGCCATTTTCCATTGGTCCTGTATACATAGACCTTTATATAACATAAGGATGTGTTTCACTGTAACTCTAACAGATGACAGTTTGTATTTCAATGTTTGGGTAATTTAATAAGCTCTTATAGAAAATTAAAATACGTTTCATCTAATTTGCACCCACTGCCCTTGTTCTATGTTTCGATGCTTATAATTGAGAAGTCAAATCCTGAGATCAGCTGGGGAATCAATAGCAAACCCTTAAGGGAAGGAGATGCCAGAGAAAGAACTGGCCTTGCCATGACAAACATCATCAAAATGACGTCCGGTATCACAACAGTCTCAAATCCTAAAAAGTGTGCAACATGACCAATTAATTTAAGTTGTGTTCATGAGTCACAAGAGCAGAGATGGAAAGCATGTGTAGTAACCAACATCTCAATCATTGTGACATCTCAATCATGGGTAGTTTATTCATGGATGGAGTGAGTATGTTACATGGGTTTAGCATCTTGGCTTGTAAAGCCCACCTGAAGGGTCAAGGACAGGTGTCTGGGAGCAGTGGGATAATGAAGTCAAAATCAAAATCCTTGTGCAGGAAAGCTTGAAGCTTCCATGAAGAACAGCTGTGTTTAGGATAACAGCAGGATTCATTAAGTTCAGCCTCTATCATAATACCATATTCTAATATGTTTCGGGTGGTATCGTATTGAGGTGAGAACTGGAAATGACATGGAGAAGAAATGGAAGCTCAGATTTCCAGCCTCGTGAACAAAACAGACTTCAGATCCTTTGTACATCAAGCCTATGATAATGAGGTTCAAGACTGAAGGAACTGCCAAGATTATATAAAGGCATGCTGCCTTTGCATCGTGTTGTTATAATATCTCTTCTGCAGTACACTAAAATAAATTGGCTGAAGAATTTTTGTAGGAGGATTTACATCACCCTTTCTCAAAGAGTAACAATGACACATTTGTTCGAATATATTAATTCACCTATTTCGGCTCACTCATTTTCATGTGAACACGAAGTTCCCACGTCATTGTATACATTCACCCACACTATTTCCTTACAAGATAGACTATCCTTGTGTTAACATGAACAGATATTGACAGGGGCCAAGTATTCATTCTGCTGACGTGAAGGGACTCTAGCCAGCATGGGCCTGGCAAACATACCTCTGGCAGGTCTTTCTCTTCTGCCTGATTCCTTCTGCCTTGCTAAAGAACCGTTAGATTACATTTCTGAAGCTAGCCACCAAGGTCTGTTCCCTTATTTGACCACTTTCTCATCCTCCTGAGACTGACCATCAAGGTCCAGCCACCAAAGTATTGAAGTTCAGAAATCAAAAGCCCCCTTTGGTTCACCTAATTAGCATGCCTAATTAAAGTTAAACACCTTATCTGAACACAGGGTTTACCATTTTACCTTTACAGGGGTTTATATATTTTCCTATGTGCCATGTCTATTTCCTCTCTATCCAGAGACAGTCCTTTGTCTCCCTGGGACAAATGCCTCTTAGCCCTCTCCTTTGTCCCTTTCCTTTCCTCTCCCTTGGTCCCTTCCCTTTCTCTATGTTCCTCTGTCTACTGCCTTTATCCCTCATCCCTGCCCTCTGTCCCTCTGCGGCAAAAAAGTCTCCTCTGTGCTGAGAACTTTGGGGGTCCTAAGCTAATAGGATTCCTTTCATGACCTGTACCATGCAGTTGGTAAAACTCTGATTTGCTGCAGACTGTCCATTTGCTAGTGCAACATGAAGTGGGGAGAGAGGCGATACCATCATTTTACAATTGACTAAACTGTGATTGTAGCTAACCAAATCTATTATTAGCAATTCGTTTTGGGAAATAAAGAAGATTCCTATACACCAGTACAATTTAAAATTATGTAACACTTGGGCATATGTGTTGTTCTTGCGGATCTTAACTGAATTTATCAATAGTTAATTGCTGCTTTTTGTGTGTATCTGGTCAGTATGCCTCCAGGAGCTGGGTTGAAGATGGGGACTGGTCACAGTCCACCCTTTTTTATGTATTGGGAAAATTCTAGTCATGGAAAGAATACTCAAAATTTCAACCACGGTGAGTAAAATACCCAAGATTACAGTGATATTTTATTTGTGTTTTAATAAATAAAGTTTGCCTCAAGATCAGAAGGGAAAAGCTAAACCACTAGAAGAGGTATACTGACACACACCTCTGATTCCAGGATTTGGGAGGCAGAAGCAGATGGATCTCTATGAGTTCAAGATCACCCTGTGGTATACAAGATCGATGCAGAAACAAATCCAGGTGGTGGTGGCCCAAACCTTTAATCTCAGTACTAGGGAGTCATACACTTTTAATCCCAACACTAGAGGGAATATAAAATGGGAAGGGAGAGCAACGCTGTCAGCTTAGTCTGCTTAGCCTGCAGTTGCCCAGTCTTGGAAGAGGTAAGACTTCTTTAGTGGCTTGGCTGCTTTGCATTTCTGGTTTTCAGATTGAACCCCAATATCTGTCTCTGGGTTTTTACCATTCATGTTACACAAGAAGTCACAGGAGCATAGCCAAGTCTTGAGAAAATAAAGAAGCATTCACTTTCAATTCAATAAAGTGATTGTAAATATTAAAGTAAGAAGCGTAGTCTGTGTGGTATGAAATCAAGGGATGAGAGGCTCTTCCCTGGCTGCCCACAACTTTACACAGTTATTACTGAACCGCTGCACATAATGGAACCCTAGAGAAAGCGAGACAGCAGAAATGATATGTTTTGGAAATGGACAATTTCTAGAAATGTTAATGCTTAAAAACCTTTTCCTCGAATTCCTTCTGAGAGTTTATCCTTGACTTTTCTAGTCTTTTCAAGCATGCACATCCTTAGATGTTGAGGGATTATTCTACTGCACACATCCCAGGGTATAGACAGAGACTGTATTTCATTTCCTGGCTGCTCAGAAAAATCTCACAGAAACTATATTAATTACAACACTGTTTGGTCAATATCTCAGGTGGCTTTCTAGCTAGCTCTTACATCTTAAATTAACCCATTTCTATTTGTCTATGTATTGCCATGTGGCTGTGGTATTACCTCATTTACCTCATTTTCTACATGTCTTGTTTCCTCGCCCTGACTCTGCCTTCTTCCCTCCCCTATCTCTGTTTGGATTTCCTGCCTTGCTATATTCTGCCCTGCCATAGCCCAAAGCAGCTTTTTTATTAATCCAATGGTAATAAAACATATTCACAGCATATAGAGGGGCAACCCACATCATTTCCCCTCTTGTCTAAAATAAAAAAGAAGGCTATAACTAATATAATATAATATAATCTATATACAATAAGGCAATAACTACATATAATATACACAGGCAATAAACAATGTCTAGTCCATTTGCATTTGACAAATTCAGATAAAATACTCCATATCTATTCTATCTTGTGTCTGTTTATGGTCACCTGAGCTTGTAGCACTGATAAACTTTGGTTCCGCAGGATGAACTTTATTGCAATTGAACTTTGGTTCGTGTCTGGGACAAGAGCGGGAGGAAGTAAGAGGTTACTCAGCCTCCCACCATCACCTGGAGCTAAAAATTCTTGTAGCAATTAGTAAATCAAAAGGGGCTGTATGTCAAACTAATACTTACATAGGTGATAGGATCATGGGCCTAGTAGATAATTTAAATGGAGACGTAGTTGGCCAAACACGAAGTTTCTGAACAAATTTCCAAGAACAAACAGACTATGATACAGAAAAGGATCAAATTTAGCAAAATCTTAAAGATATGATTTTCCAAGAATCCTAACACCCCATGGGTGCCTGAGGGCATTGGCCATCTACTACTGCATGGAGAAGTTTCCCTGCCACTCTTCCTTACACCCAGAGCTTCAGCCATGCTCTTCCAGGAGGAGTTTGACAAAGGTGTCTGAAAAGGAAGTGAGATGTGATTTCTTCCAAAACAAACAACTCCCCAAACACAAACACTTACTAAAGTACCTGCTATCCAGGTTTGGGTGAACCAATTAAGGTAGACTTTATTGAAATTGTGGTGAAGGAGATTTATTAGTTCAAAAGCTTAAACTAAAGTCCTTTAACACACAAAGCTATACACTAAGTGAGGAAGGAGGAGGCAACTTCCAAAGGCCTTAGCAGGCATGTGCTTTATTCACAATTGGTAACAAGGAAAGAGGTTGCCTCAAGATTAAAGGAACTAAATGCCTATTATCCCAACAGGTTCATGCTCATTACACTCCGAACAGTGTGGCTGAGAGTGTCCAAGAATTAATGGCAAAGAAAAGTTATGATCAAAGCAAGAATGCTTCAGAACACCAAGCTCACAAAATACTCAGGAATGCAAAGAATTTGGCTGCAAAGACTGCCAGAGGTTTCGAATAGCAGGAACTAGACACACAGTGGTTTCTCTCCACTCAGAACTGAGGTCTTGCTTACAGAGGACACAGGCCTTGCTTTCTGAATATCTCTGTGCAAATATTATCTTGATAATTTGTGGTGTGGGAATTGGTAAAGTCCAAATATTAGTAAAAACCTAATTCTTTTTTTTTCTTTTTCTTCAGGCTTTTGAGACAGGGCTTCTCTTCATAGCAATGGCTGTCCTGGAACTCGCTCTGTAATCCAGGCTGGGCTCAGACTTAGAGAGATCTGCCTGCTTCTGCCTCCCGAGTGCTGGCATTTGCCATCCCTGCCCAGCCAAATCAAATTCTTGAATTTTATAAAATGTAAGAAAAGCCCTTTTGGAGATTCCCTAGTAGTTTAAAGCCCAACCCTGCCCCAATGACACTGATAATCTGGAGGAAAGGGGGTCCTATTCATTTTTTTGTTTGTATTTTTAAAAATTCTCAATGTGCAGGGGTAGAGTTAGCAAATTAGAAATATTTTCACTCATTCGGAAACTGGTGCTTGTGTGTGTGTGTGTGTGTGTGTGTGTGCGTGCACAGGGGTGGGGTGGGGTTGAGGGAGGGCACACGCATATGGAAATCAGAGGACAATCTTTGGTATGGTTCCTCAGAAGCCAAACACATCGGTTTTTGAGACAAGTTCTCTCTAAAAGGCTTTAAACTGGCCAGTAGGCTAAGCAGGATGGCTAACAATCTCCATGTGTTTGCCTGTCTCTGCCTCTCCAGTGCCAGGGTTATTAAGGTATACCACAAAGCCTGTTTTTTTCATGTGGGTTTTGGTGGTTGATGGACACAGCTGATCTAATAGAGATGGTGACATTTTGGCTCAGAGAACAATTCTGTATGGCGCTGGTGGACTTGAAGAAACCAAGGCCTCAGCTTTCACTTTCTCTGGGTTCAAATTGTCCTTTTCAACTATTCCATAGCCGTTGGCAGTAGTAAGTTTCTGATCCACCTTTGAGGAACAACAAGACAGGTTCTCTTTTTCTTCATTAATGGAATACGCCTAGTAAGTCTTGGACTCAGCTCCCATGGTGCCACTCTGACCCAGAGGGCATGCTACCCTTGTTCCCTTTCATCTCCAACTATCAGATTATTCTTACCATCCAGCTCATATGCTAAGAATGTCTTAGACCTAGATCAAAGGAGTAAGGGGATGACTAAAAGTGTGGGAGAAATAAAACGTGTGCACATTTGATTAATTAATCAAGAGTGATAGCTACCAAATTATACATCTGAGCAAGTCTCCTATCTACCACTCATTAGGATTCACTCATGTCAATGGTGCTCAGCAAACTCACATAAGACAAGACACACATTATGGTGGAAAGGCCCTGGGCGATCAATTTTCCTCTTCAAAAGGCTTTGTCAGAAACGACTTATGTTACCCAATAAGACTTTGATTTTGCTTCTCAGTAGCAATGTCACGTACACCTAAAGACCACATTCTAAAGTTTCACACGTTTTTAGTGTCAACTTGGCAATCTCATATTATCTGAGCTTGGGCCATAAACCTAGATGGTTTCCACTTACATTCTTTCTGGTACTTTCCATGGACAAGTTTGGCTATCGAGTACTGTCTAAACCATGCACATAGATTAGGACTTCATGGGACAGTGGGATTGCTTAAAGAATAGATGCTGAATTTTAAAATTGGGTTGAGATCCAATGTATTTAAATATGCTTATTAGTTGTCTGAGACTTTCATACCATGGGTTTTGATAATATTCCCATCTCCCTAACTCTTCTCAGACACGCCTCTTTCTTATTCACCCAACTCTGTGTCTTCCTTTTAATTCTTCAAGACCAGAGTGTATTGCTGAAATATTCTTGGATATGTGGTCTCCCACTGGAGAGTAGTTGACTTACCAGGGGCTGCACTCTTGGAGAAGAATGTCTCTTACCCTCCTAACAGCTAACAGTCTCAATAGTTCTGTGACTAAGGATGGAGCCGTGTCCCTAACTTCTCTCCCTGTGCTGGGATTTGCTCTGGTTTGTACTTCACAAGTTTTGTGTGTGCTGTCAAAACGGCTTTGAGTTCAGATGTGCTCAGAAACAGTCAGATGCCCCAATCCAAAGATAATACACAACCCAAATTATATCACACACATCCCCCACCACACACATCCACAAATGCAATGTCTTGTCCGTGCATTTATCCTGCACTACTTAGTTTAGCATATTAGTATTACAGTTTCATGGACAGAAGAACGATGCTTGCCAAAACTACCTCAGCTACAACATTTTTCTTATTGAGTACAGAGACTTCCCCTTTTTCCATAAAGGCAGTAACTTACACTTTCTTTTTATTGTACCCAAGTTTCCTGTCTCCATGTTCTCGTGATTTGGAGCTCTTATTAAGGGAGACAAGAGTTACGAGAACACAAGCAGTGACAGCTAGACAGCCAAGAAAGCTTCAAGTGGCCAATGGACAGACAATGTATAGTGTGCATACACTCTACAGAGAGATTATTTATGCCCTGGGTTCGAGAAGGAGAGAACACACAAGATTTCATCACACTGCTCAGAATGGTAAAAACTGTTTTAAATTATTAGCTACTTATTTGGGGGATTTTCCATCCAAAATTTGTGAATCATATTGAACCCAAGCATATGAAATGATAGGAAGTGAACCAGCAAATGAGGACGGGTTACTGTAATGATTTCTATAATGTGAAAATGATTCTAAGTATTTTATACGCAATTTTCATTTTTATTATTGTTTACCATTTTATATAGGGAGAGTTGAGTCACAAAGACTAAGCAACACCATATGGTTACTTTGTTAAAATTTCTGTGATCCGTGTCACCTCAGTAGGCCCTAGGAACCATATGAGATGAAATCAGAGGGCTATGCTACGCCCTTAGCTAGGCCTGTGAAAGCTGGCCTTGCTCCTCACTGAACACTATAACAAGATAGCTGGCCCCTGCACGCTGGAGAGATGGCCCTCACCGCCACCACAGGCTGGGGTGAACCGACCCTGAGGACATGCGTGTAGGGGAGCTGACTCCGCCCACTCGCCCAAGGTGGATGCCCCAGGAGCCTGGACCGACCAGTTTGGTTCCTATGACAACTGGGCCTTGGATTGAATCCTAGAATTCACCCCATCTAGGACCAGCAGGAGCTGAAGAAACTGGTTCTGTGGAATGATACCCGCAAGATTCCCAAGACTCGTGGCAGCCACAGGATATCCCAGAGGAGTCCCGGTCAGGATTCAGTGATGATGATGGTGTACCAGAAACCAGAGACCTTGAATCAGACCAGTGACTCAATGCAATGAACATTTTACAGTAAAACTGATGAGACAGCAAAGAATACTATATTCACACTGGAACCTCCATTGCCAGCAGGCCAAATGAAGAGGTGCTGGAGAAACTGGAAAGGAGAAGCGAAAGGATTTTTGTTGTTGTTGTTGTGGATTTTGTTTTGTTTTTGCTGTGGGTATTTTTGTTTGTTTGTTTTGGGGTTTTGTGGGGTTTTTTTTGTTTTTGTTCACTCGATTGATTACTTAGATTTATTTCCTTATGTTGTGGGGGCATGGCAGGGATGAGGGGAGGAAGGGGGGACCTGGAGGTGAACAGAATTGGGGTGCATGATGCGAAACTCCCAAAGAGTCAGTAAGGAAGTTATATAAAAAAGATTTGGTGCAGCCACTTTACCCACTGAAGTGTTAGCAAACAATTGTACTATTCTGTCTCACCCAATACTCTCATGTGAATTTATACTATGGCTTTGCAACTCGTGTTCTGTGTGATTTCTCTCAGTTCCTTTTAAGCCTGTTATTTGCATGTATAACACATATATTCGTGGATATACGGGGGAAGAAAAACTGCGGGCAAACATCACTACTTCGCGACATTTCCATCAGTCACAGGAAGGCTTGAAACATCAAGATATTTCATCTCTTTCTCAAAAGGAACAAATAGATATTTCAAAAAATTCTGCAGATTATTCTTTTCCCTGTCCCTCAAAAGGCAAGTTAAAAATACAGCCTCCCATAAAGGAATTGATTTTAATAGAGATAGAGTGTTCTAAGGGGACATGGTTGAAAACACTTAAAGTCAGACATGATAAAGTTTCCCAAAAGAACTTGAGAGGCGACTGCTCAGATAGAAGAGGGAAGAGAGGGAAGATGATGTATTGGGGTCCCCTGGGCAATGACAATAGGATACTGGAGTGGAGTGTGACAGAAAGATGGAGAGCGAGGGCCCTCTTAAAGGGCATTGTGAGTGCTACTGGAGAGAAGCAGACTTATGGCTACGCAGCGGTAAAGACATGAGGTCCTTTCTTTGGGATTCTAGACTTGATCTTATCCGAAAGGCTGAAGAGTCATCTTTTGTTGGGAATTCTAAAGCATCTAAGTCTTTTACTGTAGAAATAGAATCCCAGAATTGAAAATGCCCTCGTCAGTCTAAAGTAACATCAGTCTCTCTCTTTCTCTCTTACTAAGATGATGTATGTACCAGGCTGTGTTGGTTCCATTTAATATATGAAGTAGCATTTAATTTATCCCTGACAACAATCATTTTCTCACTGTTATATAGCCCTACAGAATAAAGCTATGAACTCTAAACATCTGCAAAGCTTGCATATTGATGAATAAATGAGTGGGCAAATAAATACGCATTCCTTATAACATAACCTCTGCCTATAATATTATCCCCATCACTTGCCATTCCTTGCTATGTGCACATATCCAAACCTATATACCAATTAGAGTAGTTTTCATGGTATAGTCATCTCCCTGATTTATGCTTATTAACTTAGTGTATCTATTGTCCATTCCCTATTATCTACTCACTTAGTTCACTAGGGTTGCTATAACAAAATGCTGTAAGTTATGTTGCTTACAGTCAGACCAAGCAGCAAATGACTTTAATCCCAGTAGTTGGGAGACAGGGGCAAGACCTCTGAGTTTGAGGCCAGCTTGATCTACAGAGTGAGTTCCAGGACAGTCGGGGCTACGCAGAGAAACCCTGTCCCCCCCCCCCCAAAAAAAGGAAGTTCTATGGTTTGGAAACAACAGACAATTTCTCATAAGTCTAGAGGCTGGGAAGTCCAAATTGAAGGCACTGCAGATTTGTGTCTGTTGGGAGCTAAATTCTGAGTTCTTAGATGGATAGCTTTTCATGATGCCACATTCATCTTTGTAGCATAAAAGTCAAAGCAAAGTGTCCAGGATAAAGCAAGTAATCATATTTATCCAATCATTGCTTTATGAATGGCAAAGCTGGGAACAGAAAGTAAGATCATTTGGTACCTCTGGGTTCCACTTTGGGTAAAACGCTGTTGTGGAAACTTTGAGAAATATGGTCCATGTAGACAAGGTAGTCTGGTGAGTACTTAAGATGATTTGCTTACAGAGGTCTTAAGGAAATCTTCACCGGATAATGAAGACCTCGAGAAGTCGTAGCCTGGGCAGCCAGGGGACAACTTACAGACACTGAGAGAGACTCACACAGAGTTAGCTGACAGGAACTGCCTGTAATGTAAGGAGATATCCTGCATCTAGTCAGGGAGGGAAGCCAACGGCTCACCAACTGTCTTGAACCTCCTGTTCCGTTGCCTGGGATGTGCTTCATATTGACCAACTCAATAATAAGCCAGAGGGCAATTAATCCATTTATTGTATTAAATTCAGCCTCTGGAACCAGACAGACAAAATTAAAAGGACAAATAAAATGCTCAAAACGGTAAACTCCAAACTTGCTTTTTTTTTTTAGCCTCTTCTTCTTCTTTCTTCTTTCTTCTTCTTCTTCTTCTTCTTCTTCTTCTTCTTCTTCTTCTTCTTCTTCTTCTTCTTTTCTTCCTCCTCCTCCTCCTCCTCCTCCTCCTCTTCTTCCTTCCTTCCTTCCTTCCTTCCTTCTTTCCTTCCTTCTTCCTTCTGTAATTCAGTCCTACCAGTGGAAGTCTTACTGGCTACAAAACATAGCCAGTTCATGCTCCATATTCCCCATCACTAGGAGATCTCACTAGGGTCACCCTCATAGATGCCAGGAAGTTTCCACTGCAGTGCTTCTACCCCTTCCCAATGCTCCCCAATTCCAACTGTCTCATTCTTCCTTCTGCTCCTCCATCCCTCTTGCTCTCACTCACCTTATCCTTCCCTCTCTCACCCCTGCCTGTGCCCAGTTCACTTGTAAAATTTTTTAAAGAACCCATTCCCAGTGAGGTCCATGCATCCCCTCTAGAGCCCTTTGTTGATCTTTTTTTTTCAGTTTTCAGAGAAATTATATCTATAAATTCAGCCTCTCATTCTTCTCTTTATCAACACAGAGAAAATACAGTGAATCCTATAGGATGATGTAATGACCTGTGGCTGTCCCCAAATGCTTGGTCTTGGCCTTACATCCATCATTGTCTCCACTCTAGAGGAGGCGGAACCTAGGAGAATGGAGACATTTAATGAGGCAGACTAAAGTCTCATGCAGCAGCAGACTTTATTCAGTGTATTGGCGCGCACCGCGGCCCCGTCTATGCTCTATGCGCTAGACCCCAGTTCGCGAGCTTCGGGTAAGGGGCTGGAGGTTGAAAACACAGACACAGAGACAGACCAACACGCAAACCCTTTAACTCTGATACCAAAGCCCCTCTTTATTAGCACCGTGTAGGCTTAAATACACTGCAGTCAATGGCCAACAGGTGAAAATCACATCCTCTGATCCTCTAAGCTAGGCACAGCTTCTAGTAACTTCAATGAGAAGATTCTAGGAGGGAAGAGCAGCTGAAGGCCAGGACTCATTAGTCCCAACAGCGCATCAGGCAACTTACACTGTGAGGGTTAAGAAGCGTCACCTGAGTAAAGTGTACAATCCCAAGGACAAACTGCACATGGAGGAGAAGCTGCATACAGCAGACAAGCCCCGTGTGGCAAAAACATATTTCTCCACCGAGACATATAAACAAATTGTCACAATAGCCAGTGGTGATGAATGATATGAAGCAAACTCTCACTCCTATCCACGTACGTGAAAACACACTCCAAGAAACATCCTGTGTTCCTGAAGACACCGAGATCACAAGAGTCTTGTCTTGTTCTGGATTTTCGCACAAGCACTCAGAATTCTCCTCACAGGACTCCGTTCTTGGACTGCGTTCTGACACATCATCCTGACAAGTCTGAAGGTAATAAGGATTTGATGGAGGATTTCATTAGCATGTAGAGCTAATATATTTCTACGTCTCTCTTCATATCTATAGATCTATCTGTCTGTCTGTCTGTCTAGAGACAGACACATTAGTGCCCATATGAAGTATTAGTATTTGTTCTGTATTGACTTAAATTTAATTGAAGATCTGAATAGGAGGGAGGTAAATATGTGAAATCAGTTCACTGGCATATGTATACTATGACTTCAGCATTGTAGTTACCCAGCGTTCTCCATCTTAGAAGTCCCGTTTCCATCTCGTTCTACTCAGTGTTCTAAGCTCAGTGGGACTTTATATATAACTATCACAAGGCATCGTTAGCTATCTTGTTAAACTGTAGAGTGCCTCCTACACTCCCTCTTTCCTTCTGTTGCCTCTCACCCCCGCCCCAGTTCTCAGTTACCTTGTTCCTGCCAAGTGATTCCACCCAGGGAGGTTGTCGGATCGCACAGCTGTAAGCATGAATTCATTTGCAGTTACGTGTCTCAACTCAAGGCTCCTTCGGAAAGATTTGATCTATGACTCCACAGTGCAGGGCATTTATTTTAGTGTAAAATAATGAGTCCACTCAGCCTTAAAATAAAGCTGGTAGTAAAGAAATATGGGCAGCATTTCCCTCTGCCCTGCTCCTCCTTGGCAACACTGGTTTGAACCTCAATCCAGCCAGCAAGACAATGCTTGCTGTATACACAGAAAACAAACACGAATAAGCCCATAAGGATGTAACTGCTGGCCAGAAGTCAATCTTATAATGCAATGATTGCTTTCAAATTCACTGAAATTTTAGTTTCCCTGGGTGTTTTAACAGTTCCTGGAAGTCTTCCAGGTGGGGGAGTTAGCCATTACAATTTTCCGCAGAGCAAGCATGCAAGCTCTGTGAGGTATTTCAGACGGTTACAAAGCCCATCATTATCTTATTGCCTATTTACACGTATTTCAAGCTGACATTTCAGGGATGAGACAGGGTTTGTTTCTGTTACTTAAAGCAGTGATCTTGCTATTAAGATGACTCGTATCTGGAAGCTTGACAATATGGTCAATTTGAGAACTTGAGCGTGTTCTGGGAAATAGAAGTGCATAGATGCGTTTTCACTTTGCTGGCCCCATCACTGGGGCTCCTCGCTGAGAAGAGAGAATGCCTTCGAGCATGGTTTCTGCTAGTCGTTGTTCTGGAACAGGGACATCCTCCTTGTCCATTCTTTTCCCCCACCACATCTGATGTGGGTATTGGAGATCACGCTTTGTACTTTGACTGTGACAGTCTTTGAAGCTTGACACTTTTTTTTTCAAAAGTTTTGGGATCTAGGGATACTTTGAGGTTTCATACAATCAAAGGCTTTTTAAAGACAAGGATTGTGGTTTCCTTAGCAATGTACCCCCTCAGAAGTTACTAGGTTTCTGATTCTGGTCTGCTTGCTTTTTGGCCCTGTGTGCAAGCACCAAGTTTTTTGGCAGGAAGTGTTCTCAAACTCTCTCTCTCTCTCTCTCTCTCTCTCTCTCTCTCTCTCTCT
>NC_022029.1:482944-486151 GCF_000317375.1 Microtus ochrogaster | reverse complement strand
TATATATATATATATATATATATATATATATATACATACAGAGCTATAGATATATAGATATATCCTTGTACAGTACCCATATCACCACCCACCCTGTCACTACATTCTCTTTTAAGCCAATGTCTTTTTTTTCTTGGAGAATCTCTGAAACCATAGGAATCAAGTCTATCCTCCTAATGTTTGCTATATTAGAACCTTCTTCTATTACTTGTGCCTTCTCAATATCATGGTTTTGCATCTTCATACATGGCAAGAGTCCAATTTCTTCACTCTGCTTCTCTCAGTTCGCTTTTGGGCTGGCCAGTTCCTTTTCTAGATATGCATTTATAATCACCTTGCCAAGGCAGCCAATAATGACCAGACACACAAACGTTCTTGTCCTCTCCAGTCATTTCCCAAGCCACAAGTTAAAGGCAACTATTAGGCTATAGTTACTAATGGCAACAGTCTTTTTGGTTATACATCAAAGGACAAAAGGAAGACCTGGCTTCACATATATCCCATTATGTGGTATAGACCTCCTTGTTGCCAACAGTGAAGGCAATTCCATTTTATAGGTTTCCTTTACAAGCTTGGTTCCGAATACCATTTTGTTTCCTCATCAGGACCTGACATGTGATATCTACAAAAATGTGTCCCACAATCACTGTGTGACACAAAGTTCATTTTTACATTCAAGCTTTACAGTTGAGAGAAGGCTAAGCACTCTTTTCCATCTCATAAGAATCCAATATGACACCTTTAACTTCCTAGGTTGCCACAGAAAATGAAGGTAAAGTTAGAGGGCCTCACGGAGTGTCTGCATAGGCCAGTGCTAGAAGCGTGTGTTGGACCATTGCTTCTGTTCCTCCACACAGGATTTCATTAATGGGCCCAATAGGAGAATATTTCTTTGAGAAAATCAGATTAGGCCCCTATGGATTATCAAGGTGATACTTCTTCATTTTTTAATTAAAATATAATTGCATTATTCTCTCTCTTCCTTTTCCTTCCTCCAAGCTCTCCCATGTACCCTCCCATCCTTGCTTCCTCTCACATTCATGGCCTTTTCTCTCTCTCTCTCTCTCTCTCTCTCTCTCTCTCTCTCTCTCTCTCTCTCACACACACACACACACATCCTAAGGAGACTTTTTTAAGATGAAAATGTTTATTCCTATTAGTTGAAACAAAATAGTGTTGTTGAAATGACCCATTATGCCCAGCAACTGGAAGAACTTTTATTAATATATTTTCCCACGGAAGACAATTCAATCTAAAATGAATCATGTGGGCAGATGTGGTGGTGCACACCTTTAACCGCAGGACTGGGTAGGCAGATGCAGATGGATCTCTGTGAGTTTGAGGCCACCCCAGTGAATTCCAGGTCATCTAAGGTTATACAGCAAGACACTGTCTCTAAGTAACTAAGTAAAATAGAACAAATCACATGAGCTTTAAATGAGAAAAATTAAATGTTCTCAGTGTAGGATGACCTAAGGAAGGTGGCCCTCTTGTGAACTCTGGAAGGGCAAGTGTGCCAAACATGCGGCACGTGGTACTGAAAGGCCTAGGCTAAGGGTACAGACAGGGAATCACTCAATGTCTGTGCTTCGGGTCCCTTCCCTTAAAATGCAAATACTGAAGGACTTGCCGCATTAGATGGCCATAGGTCTTATTCACGTAGCGTAAAAAGAGAAGTAAGTATGTCTGTACTAAGTGGTTTTCAAAGCGTCACATCCTTTTGGGTCTGAGGAGATGGCTCAGTCGGTAAAATGCTTGCCACATAAGTACAAGTACCCAATTCGGATCTCAGGAAGATGCATACAGTGATTTATATGTAGTGGCGAGGGACTGAAATCCCACGGCTTTTGTAGTAAAATGGGATGCTGTGGAATGAGAATCCCTGAGCCCCTGGAGCTTGTGGGCCAACTATTCTGTACAGTGATGAGCAACAAGAGATCCTGCCTCACATGACGTGGGCGGTGAGGGCTGACTCCTGAGTTCATGCTTTAGCCTCCCACATTCATGATGATGACATGTACATATATGTGAACCTATGTATATGCACACACACACAGAGATAATTTTAAGTGCTACACAAAAATGTTGAAAGAGCAGTACACAGGACATCAGATAATTAGCAAATACAGTGTTTTCTGATAGATTACAGAGTCAGATAAGGATATACATATGTATATATGTAAACATGACCCATGTGATTCTAATGCCAAAATAACATGCCCTTTCATGACTCATTATTTTAACACATTTATATTTGCATGCCTTAATTGATTTCAATTCTGTTGATGTGAAGAGACCTAAATAAAACTTTCCTATATGACCTAATCTTCTTGTGCCTTACAAATATTACTCCTAAATCTCATGGAGAAGTTATCTGGTCAGTGACTGGTGACTTTATCAGGGCATACATCTGAGAAAAAATATTGCCTTTAATCATAAATTAAGCTATTGTGTTACCAAATTTTAAAAAAGTACCAGTAATGAGTGCTTATTAAATTTAGTGTCAGACGCTGAATTAAATAAAGCTATAAATAATGCATTCTCCCCTGTGGCAGCAGGAACAGAACGTGTGCCTGTGAAGAACTCATTAACCATATTCTTAGGAATATGAAATTGGAGTTTTAAAAGGTTCCTTTAATGCTTTGCTTTCTTCTATCAGCATTGGAAATGATGAAGCCAAATTTGCCACCAGGGTTGACTGGTGGGGACATGTTTTTTTTTTTTACCTCTCTCCATGTCCACTGTCTGTCACAGTGCTGGGATAAAACAACAAGGACACTCACAAAGAGGAAGGGATGGATGATAAAACATAGGCAAAGCGCAGGCAAACACAGAGAGGAAAAATGGAGCAGCGTTGGCACCTTTACACCTGCAAGGAACTGGGAGGGTGTGGTCACCAGCAATAGATGGCTGTGTGTCAGCAAGTGGGAACTTTGGCCCAGGGGACTAGTAGGACTAAGAAAAACGCTGCAAGGAGGAGAATAAACACTCGACACCTCCCTTGACCCCTTCCCAGGGTTCTCCTTGGCCAAAATATGCGGAAGCCACAGACAGCAAGGGAATCTGTTAAGTATTTAATTAGTTTTCCTAGTTCAGCTGCCTAGATTCCAGGAGAGGATGAGGCCAGAAGAGTTAACATGGGGAAGCATCGTCAGAAATGGTTTGAGCTCTCTCTCCTTTTGCTCCTGATTTGGACCTTGAGATTTC
>NC_022029.1:474602-482106 GCF_000317375.1 Microtus ochrogaster | reverse complement strand
AAACACCCTCAGTGCAACAAGTTTTGTAATAGACTCACCTTAAATTTTCTCAGGAATGAATATCTTTTTAGGTCAGTATTACTCACACTTATTCAATTATTTTATTTTTACTACAGTCACAAGTGAATTGGCATAAGCAGCTTCTAGAACAAAACACGTGTGAGTCAACACCCACGTCCGTGGTTACTAACTGAAGCATGCAGGTGGAACACAGAAGCCTACCTCTAGGGGGAGTTCTGACGTCACTGGAAAGAGTCCCTGTGATTGGCAGGTGACGAAACTAGTCTGTAAAATCAGCCAATCAGATTTGGAGGTCAGGGAAAGGAGCAAGTATGTCACTGAGTTTTATGCCGAGCATGGGACTATCTTTGCTGGGTACTAAAAATGAAGAATCATTCGTCTGACTAAGGTGTTTTCGGTCATTTTTCCTAATCTTTTCTTCCTGGTGGCATCACAACTTTCAGTTTTTTATGGAAGCTGTCACTGTTGCTTGGCATCTGGGTGGGCTCTTGTCTGAACTCTCCACAGACCGACATCTTCCCCACCAGAGATGTGGTCCAGTCTAAAAGACCAGGTCTGCAGTGATTAATTGATTTTGTGTAGTGAACCAGCCGATTGCTTAGTGTTTCTGACTTGGGTGCTGTAAAACTCATTACTGGTACCTACTGAAGCCTTTCTAACGGATTTAAAATAGATTTCACTACGCTTACGTGGTTCCATTCTTAGGCAATCTTGACTTGCATGTTCCTTGTTTATGTGTCAGTATTTGTCACTGTTAGGCAATGTTAGGCACTATCAATAGACTGATATATATCAGTCTTTTCCAAAGTCAATCTATATTCAGGGTGGCAATTTATCATGTACAATTTAGAAAACAAAGAGACTTAGTATGAAGTTTCATGCTTACACCGTGGACTTTAGACACAAGGAAGTTTTTCTTTTTTCTTTCTTTCTTTCTTTCTTTCTTTCTTTCTTTCTTTCTTTCTTTCTTTCTTTCTTTCTTTCTCAATATGCTTTCTCTGTAGTTTTGGAGTCTGTCCTGGAACTCGCTCTTGTAGACCAGGCTGAGCTCGAACTCAGAGATCCACTTGCCTCTGCCTTCTGAGTGCTGGGATTAAAGGCATGTGCCACCACTGCCTGGCAGGCCTATCAAAGTTGAATTATGTTTTATAATGAAACTAGAGGGCTCAGGTTGTCACCTGAGGATAAAACATTTGGTTAGAGAATAGATGATGAATGAACAAGCAAACAAATAGACAAATGAACAACACCGCTACTTAAATAATGCCCTCTGGTCCACTTTATAATAAACACTGTTACTTATTATATCTGCTTCCCTGTGGTCCTGAGGTATCTGGTAATTAACTGACTCATTCATGGCCAGGTTAATGTTCCAGGCTGGTCAGTCAGATCAACTGCTTTTCCCAACCACTGTGATTGGGTCCCAAAAGGTCTTCTGACCCAAATACAAGGCCAATTTCCTTATTCTCATGAGTTAATAATATATAGATTCCCAACATGAGAGAGATTATATATCTTCTTTCCTCTGGCATTACTAACAAATAAGGAGGTGGAGCAGTCACGGTCAACTGTCCTGAGAAAGTAGGAGCTATTTAGAGTAGGAGCTCATGAGAATAACTCACAATAGTCATGTTCATCCTATGGGAGGAGCTTTCATTGCCACACCTTTCTCTGCTGAATGTCTGGCTGTCCCTAAGATTTACATATGTAAATTTAACTTTAGCCAGTGGAGCTTTTGACATCTCTGAGTAGAGAAATTTCAGAGAATCCCATAGACGAAGAGAGTCGAGGTAAGTGGAGGAAGGAGGTGAACACGAACATCAGCAGAGAAAAGGAATGTTAAGTTGGAAGAAAATGAAAACTGTAAGCTTTTATTGGTGTAGGGGGTTCTTCTTTCTACGTGTTGCTTGTATTGGTTAATGTATAAAAGAACTGCCTTGGCCTTTTGGTAGGGCAGATCTTAGGTAGGCAGGGAACACAGAACTGAATGCTGAGATGAATAAGGGTGGAGTCAGAGAAGCCATGGATCTTCTGCCTCAGATGGATGCCAGTTAGAATCTTGCAGGTAAACCACAGCCTCATGGCGATGCACAGATTAATAGAAATGGGTTAAATTAAGATGTAAGAATTAGCTAACAAGAAACTAGAGCTAATGGGCCAAACAAGTGTTTTAATTAATACAATTTCCATGTGGTTATTTCTGGGATAATCTAGCTGGGCAGCTGGGATGAAAAAGCAGCCCTCTCCCTTGCAACATTTAATTTTTAATTTTTTTTTTTTTTACAAAAAGCAAAGATGTGTTTGCTCTCATGAGTTCAGTAGAAATTTCAGTCCAAGGTCAAATTTGGATTAAGATGAAGTAGAATATCAGAAAAAAAGGAATATGAAAAGCCACTAAATCTAGATTGAAAACCCATTTTCTACCCAAATCAATGTTTGTTGAAAAAAAATTAAAATAGATCAGAAGTGACCGTAGATTTTTTTTTAAGGAATTATGAAGGCCTGTGTTTTGAGTTCCATGATTCTAGCAGTGATGACATCGAGACCATGAAATGTTCTCCATTGTCTTCAGAGAAGAGGACACATTAACAAAAACGCTACAGATTAATAGAAGAAATCCTGCACTGAAAGACTACCATGGTACACATGTACTAACAACCATGGGATGGCTCTGAAATTATTATTATAGTAAGAACTTTCAAGGAATTTGTGACTATATATGACAAAGTGTATTAAGCTTAAAGAGATGCCCCCTTACCTAAGAAGCAATTCTTTTATTAAGACCTTAAAAGTGGTGTTTTTAAGGAAATCTTATTATTAACAGGTGGCAGTTTAAATGGAAGCTCCAGAGAGAAACAAACGCTGAGAATTAGATCTCAGTAAAAGTGAATGATCGTTTTACTTAATAAAGTTGTAGCAAATAAACCATTAAGTGCTTGGACTGATCTAGCCTCATTGGTGGTACAATCCTTAAACAATGTTAAATATTCGGGAAAAATATGCTCTTGATCGTTATATTTTTAAAAAAAAGTTTGTGAGAAAGAAAAATATTTTTGACAATTGACGCACTTATTATAAATTATAAAGTAGGAAAGAGATGGGAACTTACAGAGTTTCTCACTGATCACAGATACTTGTGCTTTCAGAATTTTGATGTCTGAATTTTAATTTTTAATTTCCCTTCCTACTGAGTTATGACATTTCTCATACTATTGCCTGAGCACGTTAGGCTGTTAATAACCGATCACTATTACTCTAGAGACGTTATTTGCTAAAGAAGAGAAATTGCAAATAGATTGAAATTAAGGGATGAAAGCTTAAAAACACCCTGCAATGAAGTTCATTGGCTCTCTGAGCTGTGTCATTTGCTATCTTTTTTTTTTTATTTTTCAAGACAGGGTTTCTCCGTAGCTTTTGGTTCCTGTCCTGGAACTAGCTCTTGTAGACCAGGCTGGCCTCGAACTCACAGAGATCCGCCTGCCTCTGCCTCCCGAGTGCTGGGATTAAAGGCGTGTGCCACCAACGCCTGGCTTCATTTGTTATCTTAGTATAACCTTAATACAAAGATAGCTTAGTAGTATACAATGACTAGCCATACATGTACATATGTACATGTGTATATGCAAGGTGCTGTACAACTTCCCTGCCACTGTTACCAACACCTAAGAAAAATTTTGAAAAGCAAAGATGTGTTTGCTCTCATGATTCCAGCAGAAATTTCAGTATTGGTCAGTTTTGGGTGTAAGATAAAGTAGAATATCACAGAAATAAGAATATATGCTGCATGGTGGACAGAACGAGAGGAAAGAGCCAGAGAGACAGAGAAGTAAAGAGAAAGAAAGAGGAACCCTGGACAAGATGCAGTGACTGAAGACACACCCACATAATCTACGTCCCTCTCAGGACCTCCCAAAACAGTATAATCAGGTTAAGAATAAACTCAACATATGAGCCTGTGCACAGCACACATTCAGATAATAATACAAGTACACAGTATACATATACAACGTAGAAAGCATACATGCTGTCATGTAAAGGGTAGCATGTTAGTTTATTACTTAAAAATAGACACGTATAGTTATATTTATATACTTGAAGATGTATCAAATGAAAATGAAATAAATCAAGACAAAAACTTCAATTCAGAAATGATAGCTTTTATAACTGAAATGATAATACTGAGTTTCAAATTTCAACCATGAAAGAATCAATATGTAAAACCAGGCATGGTAGTGCATACCTTTAATTCCAGGACACAGGAGGCAGAAGCAAGTGGATATCCCTGACTTCAAGATTAGACTGGACTATAGAGCCACTTTCAGCTCCAGGACAGCTAGGGCTACACAGAGAAAGCCTGTCTCGAGAAAACATACAAGCAAACAAAAAAAATTGAATATGTAAATTGTTTTCATTGCTTTATGAACTATTCTTCCCAGACTATATTTATAGTTTTTCCAAGTCGTGAGAACTAAGAAATTCAGTCATGCAAATTCAGCATCTTTGAGTCATTGAATGACTCAGGCATTTTGTAATATCTAGAGAGTTACATTGAGGTCATGTGCATGAATCACTGAGCCCAGGAACCACCCTGACAAGTCTAGCATTGCACACTGCGGGTCATCCAAAATAAGCTTTTAATGATGGCTGCCACCCTTGCAGAAATTCAAATGATAGCTGGACACCAAGCTGAACAGATAAATAAAGGTATGGTTACACAGACAAATACATTAGAAAAAATCCTTTCTGAGTTATCCAATAAATGAAGAAAACCCAAACCATTTACCTAGTCTTGAGTAAAATCTGTAAGAGAATCTATGCCCAGAAGAGCATTGAAGCATTTTTTGAAGAATGCAGTATAGATAGGATATCTGAACATTTTTTTATTTCTGTAGTATTTGGTGGCACAACTATGTAAACTGTCAAAACTGAAGTTTAAAAGTAATTTAAACAGACCCATAACCCCAATGAGATAGAAGCAGTCATGAAAAGTCTTCTACCCCTCCCCCCAAAAAAAAGCCAGGGCCAGATGGTTTTAGCACATCATTAGCTTTCAACGAATAGTTAATGTCGATACTCCTCAAATTATTACACAAAATAAAAACAGAAGGAACCTTGCCCAATTCATCTCATGAGGACAGTTACCCTGATACCCAACGCATATAAAAACTCAACAGAAAAAGAGAATTACATACCAATAACCCTCATGAGCATAGATGTAAAATGATTAATAAAACACTTGCACATAGAATCTAAGAACACATCAAAAAGATCATGCACTGTGATCAAGTAGACTTCATCCCAGAAATGCAAAGGTGGTAAGCATACGAAAATCTGTTAATGTAATCCACCACATAAACAAATTGAAAGAAAAAACACACATTCCTGTGGAATAATCCTTCTGTAACACTGTGGAGGAGGGCTGTTCTCGTTGTTAATAAAAAGTTGATTGGCTGATAGCTTGGCAGGATTTTCAAGGAAGAGAAAACACTGGGAATAAGAAGGAAGAAGTCTGAGCCAGAAGTAAAATGGGAAGTATGTCGATAAGGTAAACAAACCTCAGGGAACCACACAGATTAACAGAAATGGGGTAAACTTTAAAAGCGAGCTAAAAACAAGCTTAAGCTTTTGGCAGAACATTTATAATTAAGTCTCTGTGTAGTTATTTGGGAGTGGGCTGGTAGGACAGAAAAGTCTGCCTACACATGACCATCTCATTAGATTCAGAAAAGGGCTTTGACAAAATTCAACACCTTTTCATAATAAACATCTCAGAGAGAGACTAGAGATACAAAAGACATGCCTAAAACATAATAAAATCTGTTTACAACCAGCCTACTGCCAACATCGAATTAAATGGAAACTCAAAGAAATTCTACTGAAATCAAGAACAAGATAAGGTTGCCCATTCTCTCCACACATATTTAATTTAGCCCTGGAAGCGTTAGCTAGAGCAAAAAGAAAACTGAAGTCAACCTGAGCTGCCGTGTAGTCATGATTGCCGTGACCCTGCCATGTCCAGAGGACATGGTTACAAGGTGCTCTTCCCTGACCTCTAGTTTTTCTGCCTCTTCTTCTAGGTGGCTCCCTGGCCTTGGGAGTAGGGGGTGTGATACAAATGTCCCATTTGTGGTTAGGCACTCCACAGTATCTGATCAGTTGTGGGAGAAACAGGGGGCAGCTTATCTCTCCGAGATTTTGAGAGCAACACTCATCTATGAGTATACAGCTACCTATTTAGAAAACATTTTGCTACTTTATCATTTAACAATTATTTTGCAGCAAGGCTTACCTAAGTTACCCAAGGTGTCCTTGAACCCTATATGTATCGCAGTCCTATGAACTTACAGTCCTTTCGCCTCAGCCTTGTGAGTAATTAGGATGATTCCAGGCCTGCACCACCAGGACCTGATTTTGTCCATTTCTAAAGCTTACATGGCAGAGCTGTATTAGCAACTATTTGTCCTGTATGGCATCAAAAAAAGTGTCTGGTACCTCAGTGGTACAGGTGGACCAAAACTGAACAAGAGAAGCAGTTCACAAGCCTTCCAAATATCTGTTAAAAATTATGCAATCTGTTGAATGCAAAGGATTAAAACTACAACAAAGAAGATTAAATTGCAATCTGTGACAATATTTCTACATGTTGTCTTGTATGCACAAATGGTAATATCAAAGTATATACACATGTTCATTTCCCTTTGACATGTTTTTATATGTACACATATCCATTGCAATGCCATATTTGCAACACCATAGAGTTTTAGCGCTGACAATGTCAAGCATTAATGGGAATAGTAAAATTATATACACAAGCAGTTACTGAGTTTTTACGATGTATTGTTGTGTTAGCCACTTGTTTCCTATGACTGTGACAAAATATCTGAGATAAGACCACTTATTAGAGAAAAGATTTAGTTAGACTCACAGTTTGGTGGCTTTGGTCCATGATTGGTTGACCCTGTGGGTTGGTGCTTTAGCGAAGCAGAACATAAGTCAGGAATCTGTGGTAGAACTAGTGGCTCACCTCATGTCAACAGGAAGTAAATTCAGTAAGAAGGGGGCCAGGCTCCCCAAACCCCCTTTGCACCTCCAAGAGACCTAACTCCCTACCACTAGAATCCATGCATTGACTCACCTGCCATATTGTTGTATTGAAACATATTGTCATAGGCTAAAGAGCTAGTCTTAAGCATGTGGATTTGAGGGAACATTGAAGATCCAATGCAGTCAGGAGTTGTCTGTTTAACTCATACACCTGCTATAATGCACGTCAATTTACAGACTAGGAAACCTTTCCGTTTCTGCAGATATTAGGAAATCAATGGAGAGTGATGTTATCTTTCAGTTTGAACAGCTTCTCAGGAGAGGAGGAGGGGAAGAAGAAAAAATAAAAGATGGAAGAGGAGGCAAGGCAAGAAAGGAAAGAAGGAAGGAAGAAGGCAGGAAGGAAGGAAGGAAGGAAGGAAGGAAGGAAGGAAGGAAG
>NC_022029.1:471909-474447 GCF_000317375.1 Microtus ochrogaster | reverse complement strand
AACTTGTTGCACATCATCACGAATTGTTCAGAAATTAGGCGACATAGCCTGTCACAGGAGGGAAAGATCTTGATTGGGTGTGGCTTTATGGCACACAGACTGAGGCGTATTTCACCCCTGGTTCATTCTTCCAAACATCACATTTGCGTTTTGTGTCACGCTGGGTAAAGTGATGTAACTCAGTAAACAGAACAGAGAGAACTACACTAACTTCTACAATAATTTCAGATATCTAAGAATTCAGGGAAAGCAGGTAGCAAATAAAAGGTACTGTCACAGAAAAAAAGGTCAAGGTTGTAGCATTGTCCATAGACCTTTATCAAAACAAACTCAACTAAAGATAACTAACATATAAGCTAAACGAGTTTTGTTAGTCAGAAGAACTGGCAGCTGGTAGCTAAGAGGATGGTTAGGGAAAAGCACTTAACAGGTGAGTCTGAGCACCTGAGCTTGAGCCCTACAAACCACAGCAAAGGCAATGAACTGACTCCTGCAAGATAGCCTGCTATGCCAGGTCTGTACACACATGCCATGGTATGTATACCCCAACATACACATAATGTAGACACACTTAAAGTAATAATAGTCAATAAAAACAAAAATCAAAGATAACAGCTTCATATTCCAGCTTGAGAATAGAGTAATATTTATATAGCACACCACACACACACATACACACACACATATATATAAGAGAGAGTCAGTGTTATAACATATAGATGAGTGTATATGTGTATATGTGTATGTGTATGATTATATATATGCTTAATATGTTTATGTAAAATAATTCCATATAGTTAGTTGAAGTCCCCAAACAAAGCAGACACCATTTACTGAATCCTCTGAGTTCCCAAAGCACCTTAGTGTTAAGTATTATCATTTCCTCATTGCACAAATGAGGAACTAGAAGTTAATAACTTGCCCAAGGTTACACATTGTAAACAGAGAGCGTCATCTAATGTGTGGCCTGCCTTGTACCCACAGTCCTACCCCAAAGCCAACTTGCATTTGATAATGAAACACTGGCAGTGAGCTCACCTGCAAACACAATGAAGGTCAAAATGTGGGCAGACTATTGACTGTGGGGTGTGGACCAGTAGGAGACCCCAAGGCAGCCGCTTGGTCACAGCTCTTGAGTTGAGCATGACCTCTTGAATGAAGGCTACAGTGGGAAGCAAGGGGAAGTGTTAGTGCGTAATAAGCAAGCATGTGTGCTAAGATTTGGGGAGGCTATTCCTTAATTATTTCTAGCACTGAAATGTTGAGTTTGAGATACCTGATACTCCGCTGAAGATGCCCCCCAAGAGCAAAGAGGCAGGAGTGGAGCTCAGAGAGAAAGATACTGGGATACCGAAGGGGAAATGTTCAAGGTGAGGGAGTGCACAGAGTCCACGTGTGGTCAAAAGCTGAGCACTTAGGTGGGGAATTGAGCTGGTGGCACCTTCAGGGAAGGAGGCTGCAATAGTCACCAAGAACGCTGAACTGGAGTCCAGAAAGGGAAATCTGCCTACCTTTGCTCCCTTAGCACTGGGTTTTACAGGCATCCAATGCCGTGGTAAACTTGCATGTGGATATTGGAATTCCAAACTCAGATCTTCATGTTGACATACCAGGCGCTTTAACCACTGATCTCCTCAGCTCTCTGTTTCCCTTTTAATAATTCACCTTTTTAAATTTATTATAAAGACCATGAAGTGTGATCTTATTTATTATCCTCCTAATTCATGTTATTGTGTCATGAGTTTTATTCTAGCATATGTGTCAAACACTGAAAAGACAATGGTGTGGATTTTCATCTAGAACCTACAGAGGGAGCACAGTCACCACCCCCTAGATGTTCCAGACATTTGAGTTTTAAACTGGAATCTAATAAGTTGATATTGAGTTAGATCACTGAATTTTTTTGTGTGCTGTGTTACAGGAGCAGTTGGACCCTGATATGTTTTCCCTACCATCTTCAGCACTGACTTATTCTCATAATATGTTGGCACACATAACATACTACAATCGTGCCAAACTCAGTCCAAATGGGCATGTTAATTTTTATTAGCTTAATTAATTATAAGTCCCAATTACAAGGTGCTTTGAGGCAGAAATATTTTTTAAATGGATTATTCTTTAAAAAGTAGGATGGGGAAAAATATGTGTTTGTATGTGTATTGGAAAGTACTAAGATCAATTATTAGCAAGTATAATTTATCCTGTTAATGGACATCTTTAATGGATATAATTTCAAATAATGAGAAAATACCTATCATCGTTTATTTTTTTTTTTAAGAATTAGGTTATAATTGACATTGTGAGACAGTTGCTGTGTTATCTCAACCACTCTTCAGACAAATCTAAGCCATATCAGGTGCCTTCTTCCCACTTATACAAAACACCCATCCCAGTCCCTCTATGTTAGACTCTAATATTTATTAGGACACCTGCTTGAAGCTGTCCCTGCTCTGAAAATATCTGAAAGGTATCCCAGTGACATTTCTCTATTGCTACTTTCAGAACTTACACTGACCTTTTTTTTTTTTTTTTTTTTTT
>NC_022029.1:454151-471809 GCF_000317375.1 Microtus ochrogaster | reverse complement strand
GATCTTCATTCACTCAGCCTCATGGATAAAAATGAATTTGAAGGAAGAGAGTTTCTAGTCTTTGGTTCCCAATGACACGGCGGGGGAAGAGGCGGGGGGTAAAGCACATGAATGTGATCCAATACTGCTTTATATACGTTAGCTATTTTTACTTCCTTGTATCAAGCATAGGTAATGCTTTACCAAGAATGCAGGCTAACTGGTTTGATGAGTTTTGTGTACTTTATAAAATGTAATGGAAAGAAACTCAACGCAAATGTTTTCTTTAATTTTGGTTTTATGAAAGTCTACATGTCAGACGCTTCTGTTAAAAATTGAAAACATATTAAATAGCAATTCTTTCATTTAGAAAAATAAAGGGAAATTTATGATCTTAAAGTAGGACTTTGTTGTGATAATACAAACCCTCATCTAACTACACAAATATTTTTATTAGCCAGATATTTCATTTGGCTCATATAGATTTCTGTAGCAGCTTAGTCTTGGAGCTTACATTTTCTCACACATTTGTATTCCAAGAATATTTTATAAGGTTATATTACAGTGATTTTCCATTTTCATGTAAATTTGAGAACCTGGTATACAAAGAAAGGAAATTCTTTTTGGCATGATTATTACTGCCTTTCTTAATTTTCTTGATAAATCCCTGCCCTGTGTGGTCAATATGTATGGAGGGCCTATTATATTCACTTTCCTGAGGTAGCAGTCATATAAAAAGCATAAGTCACCATCACTATTCACCTTGAAACTTATTAAAAAGAAACTGTTAGAGATTGCTGAACGTTCATTTTTTTAAGATCTCAGAATTAGCATATTCCATTTATTTAGTTTCTTCTAATTATTGAGACATGATCATGATCTGTTACCAAGGGCACCTGGGCTCCAATGCATCACCTTTTTGCCCTTGACTTCTACATGGGCATTTCAATTACTAAGAGTTTAATTACTTTATTTATGCATTCATTCTTTTAGTTTTGTTTATTTGATGGTGATACGGATATGTGCACATCAGTGTAGTGCCTATAAAGGCCAAAAGAGGACACTAGATCTCCTGGTGATAGAATTACAGGCTCATACACAATCTGAATTTGGGGATCTGAACTCAGGTCCTCTGCAAGACAATACAGATTCTGTGATGGCTATTCTTGATTGTCAATGCGACTACACCTGCATTCACTAAAACCCACATGTCTAGGCACATTTTTGAGAGTTTTTTTTCTTAATTAAACCATTTGAAGTGGGAAGACCCACTTCTAACCCAGATTGTTTAGGTGGGAAGATCCACATTTAACTCACTTTTTGCTGGCAGTCTATATAAAGGACATGGAAGAAGGAAGCTTGCACCCTCATTGCTTGTTTGCTCTCACTGTTGCTACCAAGCCTATTCCTTCACTGATATTAGAGTCTACTTCTTAGACATTCTGCTGTATATGGGAGATTAACTGAAACATCCAGCCTTGTGAACTGAACAACTACTGAATCCTACTGTAAGCCATTCTAATAAGTCACACACACACACACACACACACACACGTAATATACACATATATGTGTGCATATATCTGTATATGTATGTATACATATATTCATTCTGTTAAGTTCTTCTAGAGAATCCTAAGTAATACAAGTTCTTAATTGCAGAACCATCTCTGCAGCTGGATAATCAATTTTAAATGATTTTCTTTCTTTGTTTCTTTCTTTCTTTCTTTCTTTTTCTTTTTTAGAGACTCACTTTGTAGCACAGTCTGACTTTGAACTCATTATCCTCCTGCCATGGCCTCACTAAATCTTGGAATTACAGGCATGTGGCACCTCACCCAGCTCAATTTTTAAGTGACTTTTAGGGATACTTATGCATTTTAGTACTTTCAAAACAATAATCCTCCCCACAGTTAAAGACCATAGTTAAATCAGACTCACTTTAGGCAAGGGAAAATCTTATCCACTTTTGGCCAAAGCCATGTTAGTATAAGTCCAAATTTGTCATCCCCAAATCACACTCAATACTATACAATCTGGAGCAGATGTTCAGCCTCCTTTCACATGGCCAGAATCCCTGTAAGTTTAATTTTAAATGTACTTAGTGAATTTCTCACATAGTTGACACTCTGTTAGGAATCATCAGTATTAACCGGGAAGCAATCTGCTCTCAAACCAAGAGCTCAGTCTTGTGACAGAACACAGTTACCATTTGCCAATGAATAGATAAATCGCATAGCTTACTAGTACATTTTCCTTTTATTTATCACTTGTTTTGAAAATGCTGTATAAAATCCAAATGATGACCTTCAAATAGATCTTGTTCTCAGGAACAATCCCTCAACAGTCACCATGGCCTTGCTGCCACCACTGTTTATTCTAACCACACTGGGCGTATCAGCTGAACACAGCGACTTACAGTCACTGAGGGAATTACAGCTCTGAATTATTTCCCATTAGGTTTTGCACCTCCGTTTTTAAGCCACCCTGTGAGCTCATGTCTATTTTATAAGGATTTGGATTAGATGTTTAGGATGGCAAAGAGAGGCATTAAATGCCATTGACTTTATCAGTTTGGCTGCTGTGGGAGTTATTCGGAACCTGATACAAATGCATTAGCTAGATCCAAGTACAACACTGAATCTGTGAGGAAATACATAGCTAAAAGAGAATCTTCGAGTGTTTGAATAGTAACTGATGATGACCCATGAAGAATTATCAAGGATACTCCAAGGAAAATAGTTCCACCTGCTAATTTTACTAAGACGGTTTTAACTCAGAACATCTCTGCAGCCTCTGCTTAGAATGCAGTATCTTGGTTTTCCCACAGGAATCTCAAATTTGGCATGTTCTAAGAAAAATTGCTTCCAGGTTACTTTTTCACACTTCTGCCCCTCTCTTCATTTACCTGATTAGCAAACCATAGCAATCGAAATGTCTGACTCAGTTGTGGTTCAAATATTCTTGTTCTGTTCTTACACACACACACTACCAGCAACTCCTTTACCATGATTATATTTCATCTCCAAGTCCTGATAATACTCTCTCTCTCTCTCTCTCTCTCTCTCTCTCTCTCTCTCTGTGTGTGTGTGTGTGTGTGTGTGTTTGTGTTTGTGTGTGTGTATTTCTTCTAAAATAATTCTTCTAAAATAATTCGCTGTATCTAATGGTGCCTCTTTGAGCCACCAGTGATTTTCTCTTCTTGCAGCCATGGCTTTTAATAATTTCCAGTTCCTTTTCTTTAGGACAAAGTCCAAACAATATTTAAGACCTTTCAGGGATTAGTCCAGTGTTATGGCTCACTCCTCCCATGCCATTGTCTTCTCAATCTTGTATTTCCCTGAGGTCCTTCAACGTACTCTGTTCTACTGTCTTGAAGGACTTTTCTTCTGCTGTGCCTCAGGGTAGTGAGTCCCTCTCTGATGAACTTGTCCCTGCTCTCTCTCTGTTCCTTGGAATCAAGGCTCTCATACCTTCATATCATAACCCCCTGCATTGTACTTGCACATCACAAAAATTTAAAAAAATATATTTGTTCATTGACTTTTCAGATTAACTTTTGATCCACACTTTGGACAAGATGCTACTGAATCCTGGTATGAACTGGGGGTGATGGGAAAGGACTAAGCTCCCAAACATTCACACCACTCAGTTTCATTCTAAGAAGACAGATGAAAACTGCAAGTTACCTACCACCTACTTGTCAACAGAGGCCTGGTAAAACTTGCTATGCAGCTAAATACTGTCAAAATTCTCCATTTCTTCTCTGCTGAAAGGTGGTAACTAGGCAACTTCATTAACATTTGGAGCCCAACCCACACAAATCTCATTCCAAGACAAAGTGCCAAAACCGGATGGTTTCCATTGAGAGACACCCACCTCGAGGCCGGGAAGATGGGGTTGATGCTAGTGAGAAAAATTCTTCTAACAACCTGTGTACGCTAAACACTCACAGCTCTGGTGTGGCACCTCTATTGCTCTGTGACTGGAGAGAGTGTCCCTTTTGATAGGTGAAAGGCTTTCCTACATGAAGATGAGGTTAGTTATAAAGGTTATTAGGCTGAAAATATGAAGTGTATTTGGAGAGTTGACTGCCAGTTTCACCGTGGCAAATGAGGCAAAGCCAACCGCTGTAATCAGAGGACTTCTGAAAACATGGCACTCTTGCTATTCGATTAGTCCAGTAAACAACTCCAAAGTGACGTAATAAATCAAAGGTGTGCTCACACAGACTGAACCGAGAGGCCCAAGGAAACAACCCTGCACACAGTGAGTGGATATTGGAAGCAGCTGCTAAGACAAGGCTATTCAGACAAGCTTTTCTTTACCTTAATAGAGCACACCCTTTAAAGAATTCTCTAAGCACCACTAAAATCATCATGATTCGTATGCTAAATCTTAGACTTTGGTGGCTGCTGAATGCTGCCCTTCAACATTCTTTGGTATGCGTGCTTTGCTTTATTATTATTTGGGGCTTATAAATATGCATATGAAACCATATAGAGAAATGCTAACTCTAGCCATTTCCTCATTCAAGTAGTTCTTATGCATAACTCGAACTTCCCAGTTGAGAAAGATGAGTCGGTATATTGAAATTGAATGGCTAAAAACAATTCCTTGTTTTCTAGCTATTTATTCAGCATACTAGGCAACCATATATTTTATTGTTTCTCCATTTTATTCCTTTATGACATTCAGAGACCATTCTAACTTTCTCCATTATTGAGTAATGCAGAAGAATATATTTCTGACAAGGTTGAATGCATTTTGTTTTTTCCCAAATTATCCAAAATTGAAACAAAAGTACTTTATTGTACCATATAATTATATTTGCTTTCTAGTAGATTTTCGGCCTAGGATTTTCTCAACAATGAATACATATAATTATAAAATTAATAAGTATATATTTCATATATTATATAATAATAATTTCTAAAAATGAGATAAAATACCAAACACTTAAATATTGGCTCGATATTTTAAATGCCCTTTCTGTCTTTTTCATGCAAAATGAAACTCAATGCTTCTATTCTGGCATATATATATATATTCCAGCTGGCTGTAAAATAAACAAATTTTGATGGATAGTTTGAGCAAACAACAGTAGCTAGTTTACCAGTCATTGAGGGATGTCTGTCACTTATCTGACAGCAGGATAAGATCCAAGAAAAGCTTCATGCCAATTAATTGAGAAACTAACTGAATTACATTGGGCTTTGATTTCTAAACAATTCTCAAGAAGTTCAACCCAGGGCCAATTATGCAGCTCATGTCTGGAAAGCCAGGAAGTGCCTGAAGAAGATTTGCTACTGACATTTACAGGTCATCTCAGACAACTCATTCAAGGACAGACAAGGTGTTCTGCTGTGAAGCAACTGTGGCATAGTGGAAAGGAAAATAATCACAAGAATGGTATTCAGACCCTGGCTTCCTGATATAGTCCTCCCATAGAACCTGAGCAAGTTATTTAATGTCCCTATCAAAACTGGATAAGCCTTAAAAGATTACTCTACTAATACCAGTTTCGCAGGATTGTAATTAATAAGTGTGTGTGTGTGTGTGTGTGTGTGTGTGTGTGTGTGTGTATTAAGAAGTGGGAAGTGCCGGGTGGTGGTGGTGCACATCTTTAATCCCAGCACTTGGGAGGCAGAGGCAGGCGGATCTCTGGGAGTTCGAGGCCAGCCTGGTCTACAAGAGCTAGTTCCGAAACAGGCACCAAAGCTACAGAGAAACCCTGTCTCGAAAAAAACAAAAACAAAAACAAAAACAAAAGTGTGAAGTGCTTTCGATTCTAAAGCATCTTTCTGATCCAAGACATGGTGGCCATTCTTTTCTATATGTCCTTGCTATAGTGTCAGTAAATGCATGACCTCCGATGATGCATTCCAACACCAAACCTAAAGAGTCCATAACGTTTGCCTATAAATATGAGTAAAAGAGAGACCATCTGAGAACTGACAAAATAATAGGGAAAATATTTCACCTCTGAGGTGAGATAGTCTTGTATCCAACCCTTGAATTCTTAAATATTCATGAGCAGCACGCTGAACTTCCCAAGATTATAGATGTTTTGGGAAACTTATTTGCATTTGTTGGTTTGTCTTTCTTTATACAAGATATTTTCTGAAATAATACAGACAAATAGACTCGTCTTTAGCTATAGTGGAAGGAGGTCACTCTTGATTAAAGAAATGCTGTGGCAGTTCATGTTTCATAGAGTAAAGGAGTCCTTCAGTGTTAAAAGTCTATAATTTGAAATTTCACACTACCAGTATTCTAAAAATAGAAATTTAGCTTAACTAGTGTTGATAGAAGTTTCTGTCCCACCAAGTCCCTCAGTCCCAAAGAAATACACAGAGGTCTACATTAATTATAAACTGGTTGGCCTACTAGTTCAGGCTTCTTATTAACTCTTATAACTTATATTAGCCCACAATTCTTTTCTCAGTTAGCCACATGGCTTGGTACCTTTTTCAGCAAGGCAGTCACATCTTGTGTCCTCTGCGGCTGGGTGAGGACTGCAGACTGACACTTTCATCTATATATCACCCCGTATATCAACATTCTTTTTTGCAGGTAGAGTAAGGATCACCCATTCACTCAGCGCTGGGCTCTATAGAGCATCAACACCAGAACATCTCCATCTGTGTTACAAGTACCCCTCCTGCCTTAACTATTTCATTGCTAAGTTGAATCTACTTCCCATTGAAGACCTGCCTGCTTGGCTAGTATTGTCTATATGCTTGTGTTTTGTTTGGGGTTTTCATGACAGTGTCTCTCTATGTAACCCTCACTGTCCCAGAAATCACTATATAGATCAGGCTGGCCTCAAACTCATGGAGATCTTCCTGCTTCTGCCTACCAAGTACTGGTAATAAAGGTGTGTGCCACTATGCCTGTCAAGGTTTGATATTTTTTTTGGATTTTCGAGACAGGGTTTCTCCGTAGCTTTTGGTTCCTGTCCTGGAACTAGCTCTTGTAGACCAGGCTGGCCTCAAACTCCCAGAGATCTGCCTGCCTCTGCCTCCCGAGTGCTGGGATTAAAGGCGTGCCCACCACCGCCTGGCTAGGGTTTGATATTTTGATGCTGACTGGTTGCCTTTCGATGGTCAACAGTTTCATTTGGGCATTCTCCTAGTTCCCAACTTCTCTATTGTCCTTAATCTGAGTTATGAGTGAAGTCGGGCAAGGACAATAGCCATACCTGAGTCGCCTCCAACTTCAGGACCTTCTCTCCAGACAGATACAAACACCTGCCATAGGGTTTATGGAATCTTGGCTTTTTAAAAAGGTGTTTCCTACCCAACCTTCTTTCTAGTTGAAAGTAACAGCAAGCCAAACATAAACTAGATAAGGCAAAGGGAAAAACTATTAATTGATTGGAATACGCATAACAACAGAAAGAGCAAATGCCAGCCAGGCTCCAACTTTGGGAGGAAACGAAATGTATTCTAAAACACATTGAGTGTTTTTTTCTACATGCTGAGTTTGCTTTCTTACAAAAGATTTTCCCAAAAAGAAGAACCATGATCTCTTCAATCATTGTGTGTCATCACCAGAATATAACTGACCTCCATTGTCTCTTTCTATGAATTAAAATCCCATGACATGATTTCCGCTATGGCTGGGTTGAACGAAGAATTCCTTTCTAATCACCTAAGGTCAGGCAGCAATGTCACCTTAGATTTCTTTGTTCACATTCTTAACGTATTGCCTATGGAAAAATAACCATTTCCTGGAAAGAGAGACTGGGATTCCAGAACCTATTTCTATAAGAAGGAAGTCAAAACTCCAGGCTGACAAGGAAATACATATATCGTAGGACAGATCTCTAATGGGCATCTTACCATTGATATGTCAACCTTTCTCTTTAACCTTTCAGATCCTGTTTTTGCTTGTGTCAGAGTTTATTTAATACCATGGTGACCAGTGGGAAAAATAAGAAACAAGTAAATCTGAAAGAAGTTTTGTGGAGGAATCAAGACTAGGCAAAGACTAGCCAATTTTCAGATATTTCTTCTATAATTATTTATTTCCTCCCCTAAATTACTCTGAAGTGAGAGACACCAATTCCAGTTAAGCAAATGACCATTCATGAATAATATAAAGTAGCCCAAAAATGATGCAACTAGTAAGAACTGAATTAGAATTGAGACCTCGTTTATATTCACTTGGAAAGGGGACAATGAAGAAGCAGACAGGATTTGTGAAGACGACTATGAGGAACTAGCCTATGGTGTCCAGAGCTCATCTTTATCCTTCTACTGCACAAAAGAGATTGATTGCCTTACAAGAATCAAGTGTAAGAAACTCAGACCTTATTATTGAATTTTTAGAGTAAGGATAAAGAAAATAAATGTTCTCCTTTCTTTCCTTTAGGCCAGTTTTATTCACTATCCCATGTTAAGATGGAAAGTTGAGATTATGGTGCAGATCTAAAGAAACGAGGCCAAGGAGGCCAGCCAATGTGCTGAGCTTAGTACATCCTGACAGTGCTCTGATAGCATCGAGTGGTATGATGGCACTCTAGGGATTAAGTGGGAAATCTTTTAGAAATGAACAGAATGATTTTTTTCCAAGATAAGTCTTTTGATATAATGCTTTTTTTTTTAATCCATTGAGATGTATCCAGAGAGAGAAGAATCCCAGGATCTTGGATCCTTGTCAAATGTCATTGCATTTTAATAACAGCTGCCCAGAGATGGTCCCACACAGAGAAGAAATATGACACAGTCCTCACTTGGACCCACGAATACTGTTGCAACCCTTCTTTATATCTTCTTACATTTATGACCCATCAACTATCATCACCTTCCACTTGGTTTCAAGCACACAAGTTCCTATCTTTCTTCCAAACTAAGGGTAGACACTAACTTTGATGTATTGCTCAGTTCAAAACTTTATCAGTTCTCAAGATAATTTTGCTATCTAAGTGACAGCCATGGTGAACACTGAGTATAGATCGCAAGTCAGCCCTGAACAATAATCCTGCAAAGCAGCGAAGAGCGCACCGCTGTCTCCAGATCCTCAACGCAGGGTTTAAGTTCATCTGTAGAATTTGGAGCCCACACATGTTTTCTTGTGTTCCCACACTCACGTGCTAGAATTCCACATGGAAGAGATGTGTCTTTCCTTGCTGGTGTCCAGCATCAGATGAAGACAGGGTCTGAAGATGGATGAATGAAAGAGTGGGGACCAGAGGAATCAAACATGGGACACTTCTTAGTTTCATTTTAGGAGATATGGACAGAGAAAAAGAACACCTCCGATGGAGACACAGATCCCAGCTGGGGATGTAAGGAGTAGGGAGGGAGGAACTGCACCAGGCCATGGTTGTTGGGAGAATCTTGCAGCCTGACTGACTAATAGCCAGACTGCTTCTTTATTTATAGAGAATTTACTAAGTAGGGATATATTCATGTTCTTTCAAAACATTGATCATATCATTTTTGTTTTTGGACATGTGTTTTACTTCCTCTTGCTCATCTTTTGGTCATCATTAATAAACTATGACAGAACAGCTTTATCATTTCCAATCATTTTCCCTCAAGTTCTGACATCATTGATAAACAATTCCCTTTTATAATCATTCTTACTCATCAACCTCATAACCCAATTTTTAAGAATCTAGAGGCATTCGATAGCCTGTTCTCAGGCTGGTAGCTTTTGTGACTTCAAGGACACTAGACCAAAACAAAATCCCCAAGCTAGTTCGGGCATATTGCCATATCCCAAGCAGTGTATTATTAACTCTTAATTGTCAGAGTGCCCAAGATATATCCTCAGGCTCAAACTGCCACAGTTATTATTCAAATTCTGCTGTAACACACAATGTTTCCAACTTTTATCTTTATCGAATTTGTCTATTTGTCTATTCCTGGAATTCTGTTGTTCCTTGGTCACATGACACCACAGTGGCTCTGCATATGCTAAATTTTCTAAGAAAGGAGGTCCTGACAGCTCATTCTTTTTATCATCTTTGCACTCCATACTTTACTCATCAGTATAAGTCTCTGTGTAGGGCAGAGGTAACTCCAGCCAATCTAACTTTGTTGCCATATGTGCCACGTAATTGCCTAAGCGCATAGTGGGAAGAGGCTTGCAATCTGATCTGTGGCCAACTCTTCTAGCCCACCGAATTTTTGTTGACCTTTTAAATTTTTCTTTGTCTTGATTATCTTGTTTCCTGTGTAAGTCCAGGGACAGATGTCTGAAGAAAGTCACATAGTCTCATAAAGAGACCTCTGGCTTCTTCATGTGTATCACAACCTCTAAGGTGTAAGGAAGACCCTCAGCTAGATAAGACTATCTCCCTAAAGCACGGGGAAGAGCACTCTCAGAACTGTCCTGGGGAAGCTTAGATGTAGCATTCCTGGGAGAAGGCATACATGTTTTATAAGAAATTTTCCACAATTCCTAAATTGTACAAGTATTAAAAGTCTATCAAGTATGCAGCAGGTGGAGATGAAAACCAGAGGTGGCGTGATGGCCATCATCTGGCTCAGCTTTGCTGGATCGTTGCCAGGTAGCTGTGCTGGTTTTATGACTTCTGCTGCTCCCCTCAGATATAACTGTGCCATTTCCTTTTCCTTTTCTTTCCTTACACAATTTGCTGGGACCTGAATCATAAAGGGGGATGTGCTCACTGATCCAGGTACTAACACTCCAAAGAATTAATCTGATTTGGACACTAATACTAATTTAAACGTATGCTTAATTTATGGTAAGTTGTAAAAGAATATGGTCTGGAAAATACAATGGAATTAGAAACATTTTCACTATCTGTCCATATTTCCAAAACCCAGAATGGTGTTCAGATTTAATTATAAATTTGGTCACTAAAAGAATTCTCTGAATAGCAGTGGGCAAAGAAATTGGCTCTGTATAACAAACTAACCTGATGTTATTTTTAAACATGGGTACATTCTACTTTAACCAAGGACTCAAATTATTCTGACAAATATTATTTTGACCAATTTTTTCATTTATTTACCAAGCATTTCATTATATATTTCTGATTTCTGAATACCATTTAGTCATGCAAAATGACAACCACAACCAATATTCCTTTAATTGAAGTCCAAAGCACACATACAAGCACTCACAACAACATTACTTGCTTTAACTAATCTATCTGCCTTATATAAATCTTCTTCAGAAATCTTTGAAACAATTTTGGCCAGTTCTATTATCATTATTATCCTGCAGATGATCAAGTGAGGGTTAAGGTAGTTGATTCAACTACTCCAGGAGAACTAATTTCTGAATGTTGATAAAGAGACTGAATTGAGAAGGCCATGTTTCCTGACTTTTCAAAGACTTAGTAATGTTACTGTCACTTGCCCTTCATTTATTCTTAGTAAGAATGTTCCTTTGCCTTCTGCGTTAACTCTTTGCAATATTTTCAACAGTTCAGGATTACCTTCTCTTAGTTACTTTTCTAACCCTGTGACAAAGCGCCATGACCAAGGCAAGTTATAGAAGAAACAATTCTGGAAGGCTTACAGCTTCATAGGTAAGGTAAGCCCGTGGCTATAGGAGCAGGAAGCACAGCAACAGGCAGGCAGGAATGGTGCTGGAGCAGGGATTAAGAAGTTACAGGCATGAAGCTGAGAGACAGACAGACGGACGGACAGATAGAGGAGAGCAAGTGAGCAATGGCTGGAGAGAATGGTGTGGGTTTTAAAATCCTCAACGTTCACCCCCAGTGACACACTGCCTTCAAGGTCATAAGTCCTAAGCCCTGTCAAAGACTACCATCCAAGCCTATGCGGGTTATTCTCATTCACATCACCATGTACATCGACATTCATTTACTAAGAAGATTCCTGTCTTATGAACAGTATTGTGGCGGGCAGTACTGTGGACAGTAATTAACTAAGCCCTGACCTTGTGTGGTTTAAACTTTAGTCTGCGAATGGGTTTCTCTTCATTTTCAAGGCGTAGAAACAGTTATGAAAAATGTAATACTACAGTCTACCAGGAAAAATCCCAGCAGAACAATCCTAAGACCACCTCTTTGTTATTATTCTTAATGCCGTGTCAGAAAACTGTAAACATCTTAAATAAGGAAAGGTTTATCTTGGCTGACTGTCTCAGGAATTTTTCGTCATAGAAGGGAAGGCACAGTGGGGCTGGCTCTGTCCATAGTGGCAGACAGAAGGCCTTCTCTTCAAATTATTCCAACCAGGAAGAAGGCAAAACCTACAACGCTTGCTCTTAGAGACCCATTTCTGCATGTCAGAACCTACCTCTAAAAGCTCTCACAGCCTTCAAAACAGTGTCAGAAGGTGGGAGATAAGGGTTCAGAACATGAACGTTTGGGGAACAGTCAAGATTCGACCTGAGTCTGGGATGATAGCACACACCTTTAACTCAGCTCCCATGAGGGGTAAGGCAGGAGGATCTCTGTGAGTTTGAGGCCAGACTGATCTACATGAGTTCCAGGACAGCCGGAGCAACATAATGAGACAGTCATGAAAAACAAACAAGCAAAAGGATTCAAACTGTAGCAAGTTTGAAGGAACTAAAGGATGAACGAGATACTGGAGCTTGGGATAGTTTGGGCAGGACTACCTAAAGGGAATTGTAAAGTTTGCTGAAGTGAAGCTCTGCTGGTCTGTAACAACTTCTTGGGGGAGCCTTGACCTCAATTCTCCTACTTCCATCTTTTCTTAGTGTTCAGCCAATAGCACAGTGTGGCAAAGAAAGGGGAAAAGGAGATCAGCCTCCAATGCAGAGTAGAGTTAAGAAAAGAGGAAAACATGCTTGGATGAGAAAATATCCAGCCCTGGAAATAAACTAAATCCTGAGCTCAGCTGCTTTTGATTATTGATATCATTCCACTGGAAATAAAGTAGAGAGGATATCTCTGCTGCTCTGCGTTGAGTTCCCCGCCCTCAATACAGTGCCTACTGCATGGAAAGCGCTCCGTAATCACATGTTAAATGGTCAAACTTGACCCACGTTGACAGAATAGCTACGCAATAAATATTTACAAAACTCACTCATTCGAGTGAATTGATGAGTGCGGAAAGCTGTCGACTGTTGATACATTCAAATCCTGGTAGAATGCTCAGAAACAGCCCTTTCTGCTTTTGATTCGCTCCAGAAGAACACAGTGAAAAGCAGAAACAATCAGTATCGTTAGTTATTTGCAGCAACGACCAGTGTGTCTTGTGAATAGTTTCCTTTCTGCAATGACGGCTCTTGGATGCGTTGAATCGAAAGATCCGTTTAGCTTGTATAGTGGCGCTCATTTTGGAATCGGGGATGAAGAGCATTCTTTCTCATCTGTCTTATTTCTGGAGTAATAGGTGAGGAAATTGCAAATGGGCGTTGCAATGAGAGCCTGAACATGGCTGAGACGTTCAATAATAAAAAGGATATTACTCTGTGGTGTGAGATAAGATAAAGCATCTCACCTTTAGTGTCTTTTATTCACCGCTTTTATTCTCTCGGTATTTAGAAGCTCTGCAAAATGCACAAGAATAATCATTTTAGAACTGTATGTCAAATGTTTACAGTGAGAAATGGACCGGCATCACACATACTATCTCAGAAGACTAAGCCACCAGCTCCAATTATAAATTACCTTTAATTCTCTAAGACTAAGCCCAAGTTACAAATAAGAATCTTAAACATCCACCAACTTTATTTTTTTTAAATGTTGTCTATTGTATTTGGACCCAAATATTTGATTTGTTAAAGTGATAGTTTCAGAAAATTGTGTATAATGTAAAATTCTTAAAGCCACATGTAATAAGACAACATTTTAATATGCTAAGTGTATTAATTATAGGCATTTTAATTTGTTCAAAAGTGCTATAATTTTAGATTTACTTTTGTGTTTCCTTGGCCTGCATGTAAGTATGTGAACCATGTGTGTGTTTAGTTCCTGGGGAAGTCAAAAGGTGACAGATGGAACTGGAGTTACAGATAGTTGTGAGCCACCATTTGGGTGCTGGAAACAAAATCTGAGTCATCAGAAAGAGCAATGAGTGACAGTAACTACTGAGCAATCTTGTCATTTTATTTTAAACAAGTCCATTCTCTTGGCTTCTTGTTTTCTAACTGTCTAAATTTATCAGTCTTGTAAAATGCCTGTCCTCTGGTAAGAAGTTTTAGCTCCAACCTCTGTAGAAATCCAAAGTTATTGTCATCAGAACTGTCTTTCCACAAAGCTGGTATGGATGTCAATATATTAAGTTCCTAGCATGGCTCAGAAACTTCAATCCCAACAGGGACAGGCAGACACAAGTAGCTTCTAATTCAACCTGTTCTGCCATGCTTCTATCTGGACTGTGTCTCTCTGAGGCCAGGCAGGGTGGAGTTCAGAGGCACTACACTGAGCTTGAATACGGTTATCTCCACTAGCAAGAAATCTGACCCAAGGAAGCTTCTTAAATTCTGTCTCTTGATTTCCTGGTCATTAAAATGAAAATTAAAAATAGCATCTACCTCTGGGAGTCATGACACATGGGCTAACTCTAGTCAAGTCCTTTCTGATATAAGACACATATTCCTTTTTTCATAACTCTGGCATTATTTTTGATCCAGGTGTGGCTGTTACATTCACAGGGCATGAAGTTAGAGGGAAAATGGCTTTTAGCTGTGATAATTCCTTGACATTTTGTCTGCCTCATTTCTCTGGTTAGGTAAGGGGGCAATTTGCAAACTGGGATGTAAAATAGTATTAGTAGGAGGTGGGAAGTAAAGCGGAAAGAGAAAAACACTGCAGAGAGTACTTCCAACCATCCAGAGAGAGCCCTGTTTGCCACTGGAAACTGTCCTTGTTTACTTGGCTTCAGGTCGATGTTAACTCGGGTCAGTGAAAGAACTCATTCTTTAGATCACCGTAGGAAGGAGGGCAATTTAGTTAGCACGCAGCAGCCACGAGAGAAGCCACGGGGCAATAACGAAAGAATGGCCAGCATCTGGCTAGAGTCTGAGAGGATACCGCTTCCATTTAGATGAGTCTACCATGGGCTGAGCCGCTCTGCCATGTCATTTCCCAGCATGCAATTTCTCCCATGTAAAACAGGTTGGTTCCGATTGGTTGATGTTTGGTCCTGCATGGTCAGGATAAACACAGGTGTATGCAAGTAGTTATTCAATTCCAGACGTGGAAATGAGAGAAACTCTGTGGGATAGAGTGGTAGCTAATTTGTTTAGCAGCACCATTCTGCTATTCATTGTTGTTGTTGTTGTTGTCCGGACTTTGAAAGACCCATTTCCTTTCTCGCCTCTAAATTACTGCGTTCCCTACAGAAAGGCGACCGTTGAGGTTACATCGTAGACTCAGATTAACTTTTTAAACGTTCACCCACCAAGTTAAGGCCTGTGGATTTCATCCTCAGGGCACTGAGCCTGCCAAGACAGAGATGTAGAAGGAGTGAGAATAACGAAGGGAGAGGGAGGGTTACACATCGACTTTAGATCAACCCGTGTAGGGAAAAGTTATCATGGCGCTCCAAATAACATTATCTAAGTAGAAATAGGACTTTGCAAACAGCTTCCGTCTGGCTCTCTTTCCTCTATGCTTGCTAGCACTCATATATACATACTTCCTATCGGTGTGTCTTCGCCTATGAGCAATCCGATGATGAAATGAGGTCAAGGGAAAGTTGGGAGACTTTTTCAAAACAGTAAGTTTACATCAAAATGGAATGCAGTCTTGAAGGGAATTCCCATGTGGAAGCTGCATCTAGAAGCACCTAGAAGTTAAACATGTCAGCTCCTGGGGCAAATGTCTGGCATCTCTGTCCGTATGAGTCCTTCTCAAACCACAGCCCTTTAACTATTTTCATTTCTTTCTCACTCCCACTCCAACTACAAGTAAATACGGAAGACAGTGTTGAAAGGTAGAAGGTAGAACAATTCTGCACAGGACACCTGCTCCAAGGCATGCTGGGTATGCACTGCTGCTGTTTCTATATTCATCGTGATCCTTACGAAATAAGATAGGTAAAAGTCCCATTTTATACAAAGACATTGAGCCTCCCCTTCCTCTATGCCAAGCACAGGGCTGAGCCCCAGAAAGCTGTCTTGGGTCACAGTGAGTGGTTCAGGAGGGATCTGAGGACAAATTCTTTGCTCGTGCCTTTCCAACTACGTCATAAACGGGCTTTGGTGTTATCGAGGTCTTTTGTTCCCGAGGCAGTGCTCGTGCAGTTTGCCCAGTTTCTGGTTCCCCAGCTGTCCCTGCCTTTCCCTCCCGATGGCACTCTGAGTTGATGGCTGCCTGCCCAGTCAGACTTTGGAGTCACTCCTCTTCTTACTCTGCCCTTGCGTGTTTGCAACCTCCAGATTCCTGACTGCCCACCAGGGTACACTTCCTCTTTGATTTGTGGCCAGCTCAAAGCAGCTCACCTGGATTCAATATTTTAATTTTATTTTGTCCCTCCCTGCAAAAAACTCTGTCTGGCAATTACCACCCAGGTGGAAACCCTGACTCTTTCCAGTCTCCAGATCCCCCACCCCCAGTCGAAGACCTGTCAATCATCCTCAGACCCTCCAACAGGAGAGACCTTTAGAGCATGCTCTGTTTTCTCCCCCTCTGCCACTGAGCATTCTAAAACAAATTCCAAATTAAATCGCACGGAGCCCGGTGATGAAGCATTAATGCTTTCCGTTTTTATTAAAGTTGCAGTATCCAATTAAGTCCAACTGTTTCTTGCAAATTGAATAGGCACAGTAAAATCGAGCTTATGGGTAAATTTCGGTCAGTAAATACAGGCAGAGAATTACAAGCCTGCGCTTCCTGAAAGGCCATTTACCTTGCCTTTTCTCTGCAAACACGAACATAATTAAAATAGGCAGACAGGGAGAGGGAGGGAACGGAGGGACGGAGGGAGAGAGGGAGAAAGAGAGAGAAAAAGACATGCAGAGACAGAGAAAAATTTCATGCTACATGATATTCTTTTAAGCTTTAGGAGATCATCTATTTAAACTCTCCTTCACCTAGGGCCGTTCACACTAATTATCATATGCAAAAAAAGCATCTCAACATCAATGAACAGTATTTATAATGGGAGGGGGGGTCTTTCCTGAAGCAGGTGCTTAATTTGAGAAAAAAAAAATAAGAACTTCTATGTAGTACAGCCCCACCTGCACTACACAGTTTGAGTTTGGTATTTTCTTTTAATATGGATAGCTGGCTAACTAATCATAATGTGTTTCCTGGTTCAAGATAAGATGTGAATGATCAAATCTCATGTTTCAGGCTACAAAGTAATTACTGCAGAGAACTGAGTTCCATTGCCAATTATGAGGGAGAGGGAGAGTGTTAGGGAGAGAGATGGGAAAGGGAGAGGGAGAGGGGGAGAGAAGAAGAAGAAGAAGAAGAAGAAGAAGAAGAAGAAGAAGAAGAAGAAGAAGAAGAAGAAGAAGAAGAAGACAAAAGAGAGCTCAGATTGAAAGCTAAAAAACATGGTATGTGGAAAAGTGAAGGGTTAACCTTCAGGCTTGTGTGTTGAGGGCAGTTTGTTTGCTTTGTTTTCTGAACAGGATTTTTCTATGTAGCCCTGACTGCTTTGGAACTTTCTATGTAGATCAGGGTGGACTCAAATCACAGAGATGCACCTGCATCTACAGTGTTGAGATTAAAAGCATGAGTCACTAAATGCCTGGCTTATCTTCAGTCTTGATAGCACTACATTTTATTTTTTTAATTTATTT
>NC_022029.1:433406-453003 GCF_000317375.1 Microtus ochrogaster | reverse complement strand
ATGTACACATGTGTATTGGGTCAGGAAAGAGCATCCTCAATGAGTTCCTGTGCCATGAATTCTAACTAGTCTTAGTAATAAAAATTCGGAGTCAGATATCAGGGAGTGAAAGCTGAAGGACCAGAGAAGCAGAGCAGCCAGCCACTAGAGTTCTAACCTCTACCAATGCGCAGAGCAAAGGGGCGATCCTGTCCTCAGACTGCACTGCTCCTCAGACCACACTGAGCTCCTGTCTCTTCCTGCCTTATATACCTCTCTCTACCCAGGCATATCACTCCTGTCTCCACCTCCCTAGTGCTGGAATTAAAGGAGTGTGATCTCAAGTACTAGAATCAGGTTTGTGTGGGCTCTGTTTCTCTTTTAGACTGATCAATCTCATGTAGACCAGCGTGGTCTTGAACTAACAGAGCTCTCTCTACCTCTGTCTCCTAAGTCCTGGGATTAAAGGAGTGTGCCACCATTCCCTGGCCTCTAGTGGCTTAGCTCTGCACTCTGATCTTCAGGCAAACATTATCTATTAAAACACAAACAAAATATCACTATAAGTTCCTCACTAAGAAAAAAAGTGACAGTTCTCACAAAAAAATTAATAGTCTTGGTGCACACCTTTAATCCAACACTCAGGAGGCAGAGGCAGGTGGATCTCTGAGTTCAAGGCCAGCCAGAGCTGCTACATCAAGAAACCCTGTCGGGGTTAAGGGGAAGACAACATTCTCAAGCTGCTTTTACAGAGTCTATAACAATGGCTCTAAACTCAGCTGTACAAAGTCCAGGTGGTTAACAAAAAGAAGCCAAAGTTTATTGAACATATATATGCAGGCTCCGGGCTGAACAATTTCATAAATGTATTGAACTCTCAGGGCAGCCTTAGAAGATAGACATTCTTAACATTCTTAATTCTGATTTATAGAGATAACATCAAGGCACCTGAAGTCATAAAAATTCACCAGAAATATGAAATTAGAAAGTAGGTAGGGACAAGATTTAGAGCCAGGCAAGATGGCCAGGCATAGCTTTGCCCACATTACCTTTCTGCAACTGGATATAAACAAGGAAATGGACTTTTCAGGGCCCAGGGTCAATACAAAAAGCATAAGACCATTCTGAAGGAGAGAAGACAGTTATTGCAAATGTCCCGCCATTCCTGCTTTGGAAGAACATGAACCTTTTGTTCCAGAACTTCCAAATTTTTCTTGAAAAGAGAAGCTAAACTCTAAATCATTTTACTATTGTATTTTACGTCTATAGGTGTTTTATCTGCATATATGTCTGTATGCCACCGACATACCTGATGCCCAAAAAGATCAGAAGAGGGGATTGGAACCCCGGAAGTGGGGTTATTTATAGATGGTTGGCAAACACCATGTGGGCGCTGGGAATGGAAGCTAGGTTCTCTGGAAGAGCATGAGTGAGTTTTACCCCTGAAGCAACTTTTCAGTCTTCTTATTACCAATTTTAAGCACTGGCAACTTACTTTAATAGTTTAAACATTGCATTTGGGATATAGCTGCATTGACAGAATGTTTATACAAAGTCCTGAACACATAACATTCCTAAACACTAAATAAATTGTGTGTGGTGTGGCACACCCATTGTCCTAGCGCCCAGGAGAGGGATGCTGGAGGATCAGAAGTTCAAGGTTATCCTTCAGTGCAGAGGAAACTTGAAGCTAGCCTGAAGAGACCCTATATTAAAGAAGGAAAAAGGAGAACTTCAGTATTACCTGGACAATCTGTCTTCAAAAGGAACTATAGGCTGTTAACAGTTTAGAGGTGGGGTGCTTGTCTTACATATGTGAAGGCCTGGATTCAAAAATGACAATAGAGAATCACAATAAAAATGAGAGAAGGAGGAATGAGGAAGCAAGGAAGGAAGGAGGTAAGGGGAAGGAGAAAAAATTACGTTTTTAAGAAGATAAAGAATGCTTAGTCAGGAAACAATCCAACAATTATACATCAGGAAGAAAAGATGGTAGAAACCCCCAATGCAGAGGAGACCCTGAGAAGGTCTTTTAGGACAATAAAGAAAATTCTGACTCCTGGAGACGTGGAGGGAGGCGTCATTCCTCAGCAAAGGTGCAAGAAAATGGAAAAGTAAAGCTGCTGCCACAAAACCCACATCTCCCTGACACTGAGAATATTGTGTCCAGTGAGACATTCAAAATAAGAAGCAAATCCACACCTCACAAGGTTGCTTCATGAAAAGGCCAGAACATAGAGTTGGGGAGCTGATCTCCAACTGGTTTATGAATGGAAGTGAAGACCGGCTAGGTTCCTCTGTGTTCTTTTTTTTTATTATTATTATTATTTTTGGTTTTTCGAGACAGGGTTTCTCTGTGGTTTTGGAACTAGCTCTTGTAGACCAGGCTGGTCTCAAACTCACAGAGATCCGCCTGCCTCTGGCTCCCAAGTGTTGGGATTAAAGACGTGCGCCACCATCGCCCAGCTCCTCTGTGTTCTTACCTGAAGGCAGACAGGTAACGTACATAAACTAAGGCTGGGTAGTTATGACTCCTTAGAAGACATAAGGCCCTGTTTCCAGTTTGTTCTCTGCCTGCATGCCACCGATGATAATAGACTGAACCTCTGATCTGTAAGCCACCCAACTGAATACTTGCCATTATAAAAGTTACTATGGTCATGGTGTCTCTTTACACCAATAGAAAATCCTAACTAAGACAAGGTACAAATGCAATATTTTGGAGTTTACTTGGGTCAAATGATTATGTGTTTTATCAGAAATTCAGGTTGTCTCAGATTTTGATTCATACAGAGCTTGCCTAGTAATAAACTACCTCACACATACCCCAGCGTGCCCCAGTGTGGTCTACAGAGGTAGCAGAACAGCAATCCATCACCTGCCCTACATTTCTACAGGAGCTGGACCTTGCTCACCTGTTTCCCCAGGTAGAGTTACATAATGACTTTTAATAACCTTTATCAAAACTCGATTTCTGCATGTTCCACCCATGGTCATATAAATTGGAATGCCTAAACCCATTTTTAAAAGCAGAATTAGTTGTCAGTTGTAGTTTGTTTGGGTTTTTCCTCTTAAATTTTATTTTTCCACAATTTCACCCAGATATTTACAGTGATTAAGTTCATATCTATCGTTCTCTCTTATCTCTCTCCTACTCCCCACTTTTATTGTTGACTCCCTAACAGTAATGAGGTTCCCACTTTCCTGGTTAAATGCTGATACTCTCTAACTATGGATTTTACAGGAAGGAGGCATTGTAGTTTCTATTCCATGGAAAAGAAACTCTATGGCACTGTAAGGTAAGGTAAAGGTATTTGCCTAAAGCCTAAACTGTCATAATTTTTGCCTAGCAGCTGTATGTTCTCTCTCTCTCTCTCTCTCTCTCTCTCTCTCTCTCTATATATATATATATATATGTGTGTGTGTGTGTGTGTGTGTATTGCAGCAGATATAGATATGTGTATAATTGCATATATACATACATAATATATGCCTTGCATTTCATTAGTAAAATATATCACATAAACTATACAGCTGATTAGTTACATTGATCTGAATGCTCACTCTATATGTAAAATTTAGCACCACAATTTCACTGAAACTCCATGTTTCAGCAGTTTTTACTAGTAGATATAAAGATAACAATTATGTGAAACTGAGAATAGAGACGCACTTGCATCCCAATCATATTCAGCTGGTATTTTAATATCCACTAGTGATATCAGTTGAAAAACCAGTTCCTATAAAATACCTGAGCTCTATGGTCACATGAACACAAAAAGTGGGTAGAAGTGCGTCTCTGGACAACACTGGCTCCAGTGTGAAAACCTGAAAAGGGAAGACAGCTTATTGATGTCCCACGTGAGGATGAATTGAAGGAGTGGTTAATAAAAACTCAGCAAGGGAGGAGCCCAGAGCCTGTTTAACGCTGTGAAACAAGTGCCATGTTTAGGAAAAAGTGGGGGCATAGCAGACTAATTGCTGTAATAGAATACGTTTAATTAAAAGGGCATCAGCTTCCCCGTGATTATACACACTGTAAGCCAGCTGCTGACATCCCAAAGATTGTTAAAGGCAGTGAGCACAAAGGCTGCTGCAAAGTTTGAGGAGGAAAATTTTATATACTTATTATAAGCATTTAAAGTTAGTACCCCAGCAATATTAGTCAGTTACTATAAGAGTGTTGATAGCCAAGTTTATACTTATTTCTCTATTACACATAGCCAGAGTTTCCAAGAGACTAATGAAAGAGAAGAATTAATTCACCCAAGTTAATCATTCTCCAGTCTAGAATGGTTTTGTTTTGTTTTATCAAATAGGTCTTCAGATACCCTCTTCCTGCCACTACCAAAATAACAGTTTTTAATAATATAAAACCTGATGTCAACCTACACTTGTAAGAGAGGAGCATTATATTCCCCCCCTTCCTCCGGTACCATGTGCTTCAAGAAAGATGGGTTTAAAAAAGAAGTCTGACAGGCTGGAAAATGGTTTAGCCACTAAGAGTGCTGGGCTATTCTTCCAAAGGAGATGGCTCATGACAATCTGTGAATCCAGTTCCAGAGACTCTAACGCCTCCTCTGAATCATACATGCACAAGGTGCTTGTACATTTATGTGGTGAACATGCACAGACATATAATGATAAAGCCATTTTTAAAAGTATGTATGACATATGCTATGTATTTACCATTTTACCGAACTTTTCAGTAATTATTCTTCTTGCTTCTCAGACAGTATTTTAAGTTTATGTTTTTTTAATAAACTGTAAGCTAGACAATAAAATATTATTCAGTACTAGAAATAAATGTTATTAAACTATGGAAGGCTGTAAAGAAAACTTAAAAGTACACTCCTCTAGAAGGAAGTCAGTCTAGAAAATTTGTGTACTACATGATATTCTAGAAAAGGCGAAATTTTAGCAACAGAGGATGAATGGTTGCTAAAGACTTGGAGGGAGGGAGGATGCCCAGGTGGCACATGGACATTTTCCAGGGCAGCAGAGCTCCTCTGTGTGATACTACAGTGGAGAGTATTAATCATCAATCCACAGGACATATAACTGTGAGGGTGAGTTCTGAAGTTCACCATGGAATCAGGGTGATAACGATGTGTGGGAGCCTATGGATATTTGAGAAATCTCTGTCCACTCAGTCTGCTTTGAATCTCAAACTGTTCTAATAGAATCCCAGTCTTCCATCCTCAGAAGCTGCTGCTCTCTGCTAAGATCTGCCTAGAGGCTGTACTTAAAACATAATTGGGAGGGAATTAACCTAATAGTCCATATCTTTCACAGAATCATTTCCTAGCAAGGTAGAATCTGGTTCTTCCTAAGTCTTAAGGAACACTGATAGTACGAATCCCTAGGGAAATCTTTCTGTTTTTTGGTGGGGCTGGGGCAGAGTGCTCAGTATAAACTTGGCCATTTGAAATGGCTTTTCTTCAGTTAAACTCCTGGCAACACCAGGACTTGTATACAGATTTTGTGTAAACATCAATCCATCTCCTTCTTTCACGCATACATACTACAATCATTGTCTATTGGATAAAACTGGGGAAGTGCCAAGACACAAAACTAATGTTACATACTTTCAGGGATGATTTCTATGATGTGCATGCTATTACTAATGATGTTGAGCACATAACAGATGCTCACCATGTGTACTGAGCCTTCCCCTCTACCAGGCCCTATGCAAAATAGCACTGCCTCCCTACAGAGATGTGCCACAGAACATAAAGACCAGAGGCACATGGGAATGAATGGGCTCTTTGGAATATGCGACTAGACTTTAACCCTACAGTTTGCAGTTTTCATCTTCTGTCATGCTTAGTAAAATAAAAGAGCCATTGCTAAATACTTATTACATCTTATTTGTGAGTTTTCTATTAATTCAAATTTTGTCTTCTGTTTCATTTTGCCTGACTATCACCTCAAAGGAGGATAAAATGGGGGTCTATTTTGTGGATAAGACATTACCCTCAGGAAATTAAAATATTTAAACTGAGTAGGTCTGCTCCCTCCAAAGTTTGCAAACTTCCACTCTCCATAATGCTTTCAGTATAGTGACTTCGACATTCAAGTGACAATTTCTTCTTCACATGGCACTTTGAATTGTCGCTTTACAGTGTGTGTACGTTGTGTGCGCTCTCTTTAACTCTCAGACTGCCCTTAAAGGGTTCTTAAGTTACAACTGATGATTGTATATATTAGAAATGGAAGGTCCGTGGTCATCATATAAAGAACATCTGCCTTTTTCTTCTTGGCAGCTCAGCACACAAACCAAGTGTTTATCTCGCCAGTTTTCCAAAGTGTAAGCTACACTGAGCCACGGCGCTATTTCTCATTATGCAAGTTTAAAAGCAAAGACCATGTTCCTCATGTTGCTTTCAGCTGGACTCCAGGGACAGAAACCAGCTTTAGCAAGTTTGGTAAACTGACTTCTGACTTTGGATAAGAACACACAACTCAAATAAGCACAGACGGGGGAAGATACATCTTCCAGGTGGTGGAAGGGTCTCCACAAACATCCCTTGAAGGAGACAGGGCTGGCAAAGGGGCTGTGTGGATGGTGGAATCTAGGTATGACAAGAGCAGAAGTCACAGATTCTGGAGATTAGTGCAGTAGAAAGCAGATACATCTCTTTGAGTTTGAGATTCCACTAGTCTTCACTGTGAACTCCAGGTCAGACACGGCTATAGGGGAAACTTGTCTCAAAACCAAATAAATAAAAATAAATTTAAATATCTGGATACAGTGATATGTGTGTGTATTATCAGTATTAGAGAGGTGGGAACAGGCAGATGCGTGTATTCTGGTGGAAGCACCACCCCAAGCCGCTTCCCGATCTCTCTCCAAACCCTGCTGCATCTCAGAAAGCCCATTAAATGATGACCCCCTCACCCAGAGATCATCAAGGCCACTCTCACAGGGTGTTTAAACTGCCCCCCAGAAAACAGTCATGTGATTTTTTCAGTCCCTCTTTTCTGTCTCCTCGCTGAGGGACTGGAAAATCATCAGGGAATGTTTTATCCATTAAACCTGGGCTTTTTCTAATTCAGTTTGATTTGGTCTGATTTGGATTGCTGCATCAGCTGAGAGGATTTTTCAGGGGGCAGAAATTTCTTATTCTGAAGATCAGCTGCTGAACAGCCTCAGCAAAAGAGTGAATCCCAAGAGAATTGGGGGGGGGGTACTGTATAATACTATCTTCTGGATATCATGCAGCCCTTGTACTCATGAATAGAAAAGCTGTGGTTAACTTGCTCAAGACTGGACTTATCAATGGTCCATCAAAATGGAAGAGAAGTTCATGAGGCCCCTTATCTTCCTGGAAAGCTATTGACAGCCAGTGGTTGCAATCTTCAGTGATGTAACACTCATGAGTTGCCCGTGTTCCAGTATGTACGCTCCTACCCACGATCATGCAAGCAACCAATGTTAAATTCAACTCAGTGGTCACAAATAATGAATTTAAAAATGAAAATGATAGGGTAGAAGGGAGGGGGTAAGACCAGCAGGTATGAGGAAGGGACAAGAGAGGGTGTTGGGGGTCAGTATAGTAAGAGTATAGATATGAATGAAATTAGCAAAGACTACATTAGAATAATTTTTAAAAAATGGTTTCCAAGTTAATACAAAAGAAAATAAAGCGGAAAGTAACTCCAGAAGACAACTGATGTCAGACTCTGGCCTTCACATATACACGTGTACGTATACACATACACTTACATACACACACGCACACGTACACACACCACACACACACACATACATGCCCTGCAAACACGCCCAATTCAAGGTATCTTGTATTCTTTCACATGCGCATCCTTTCTAGGCATCTCCTCTGAGTGGAACTGGATTTTTAGGTGGCCTTCACTTCTTCTACTTAAGACTCCATCTACCCTTTCCTGTAGTGCAATGCTTGCTCTTAGTTATCTTCAGTTGTTTCAACACATGAAAAGAGCTTTGAAACATCTTTGTTTATTGTATATAGACTTGTAGGGGGAAAATGTTTCTTTCTTCCCTTTGGTAGCTTAATGACAACATTCTGCTCTCCTCTTGCTCCGATTGCTACCTACGTACAATCTTCTGCTCTTGTCTTTGTTGCTTCTGAATGCAATGAGATTCCTTTCCTGGTTACTTTAAAGATGTCTATCATTGCTCTAAGCAAGTGGATTGGCATGCGACTTGGTTTAGATTTCTTCATGTTTCCAACTCCTCCAGTCTGTTGAGTTTGTAAGAACTGTGAGTGTAAATTCTTTAGAATTTGAATATCTTTCAGCTATTGTTTCTTTAACTACTCTGCTTCTTATCCCACCTTCTTTGGAGACCCTGATTACAAGTACATTAAAACATTTTGACTACATCTTTCACGGAAACGTTGATCATTTTTTCAGTCATTTATTATGTATATAATATTAGATTCTGCTTCTCCATCTTCATGTAAAATTATCTCGTCTTCTGCCTGTTGTTAATCCTCTACAGAATAGTCTTTGTCTGTCCAGCTACCATCTTCATTAGGTTAAACCTTTCTATTTGGTGTGTTCCATTTTTCTTTTTTTTTTTAACCTATGACATCCATATATAATAACTATCCTAATGGTCTTCCCACTGAGAAAAATCATGTATGCTGATTTTGACCTGTACATGATGGCTAATTATACCCTCATTATATTTAATTATTCCTGCTTCTTCATATGCCTGGCAAGTTTTAGTTGAATACCGGACATTGTAAGCTTTATCTTGCTGTTTACTGGATATTTTTGTATTCCTACAAAATTCCTAGGATGTAGTAGTAGGAGCGGTGGGGCTACATTCCTGGCACCCGGCCTCCTGCACGGCTAGCTTTATACCCGAAATAATTACACGGAAACTGTATTCTTTTAAACACCGCTTGGGCCATTATATCTAGCCTTTTCTTGGCTAACTCTTGCACCTGGACTAGCCCATTTCTTATAATCTGTGTAGCCCACGAGCTGGCTTACCAGGAATGATCTTAACCTGCGTCTGCCTGGAGTGGAAGAATCATGGCGACTCACTGACTCAGCTTCTTTCTCCCAGCCTTCTGTTCTGTTTACTCCTCCCACCTATGTTTTAACCTATGAGGGCCAAGCAGTTTCTTTATTGCTTAACCAATGAAATCAACAGATAGAAAGATGACCCTCCTCCATCACTAAGAATTGTTCTGTACTACATTTGAGTAAGGTATTCCTTTCCAGGCATTTTTTAAAAGGATTCACGCCAGATGTGTTGGCTCATCTTTGTAATCCCAGTACTTGGAAAACTGAGGTAAGAGGATCTTATCATGAGTTCAAGGCTAATCTGAGTTAGAAGACCCTGTCTCATAAAAAGAAAGGAAGAAAGATTAATGAAAATATTTGTGATGTTGGACTATGGCAGACATATATCCAACATAGCCTTTGCCCTAGTACTGAAGCAAAACTCTAATTATTCTTTCTAGTAGTCCATTTACTGGGAATGTGCCCACTACAAAAGATGGAAACGTGAACTATTCTTGGCCCTGTATGAATTGTTCCTCCTTTGAGGTGTTTCTGGCCTGGCTTTGGGGAGATGTCTCACCTTCATGTGTTAATATTTATCTGCCCTTCTCTGAAGACTTCAGGTACCCCTCTGGTGACTCCCCAGTTTTAACAGGTATAGATCTTTTATTTTTAGTATCCCATGAAGTCTAGCCCAGTTATTTTCTTAAATTCCAAGCTTCTTTCACCTAAACTCAAGGAGACTGCAGGGCTTTACCAAGTAAAGTTTCCTCCTGCACTCTGAGAATTCTCCAACCTCAGATCACCATAGGACTGTCATCATTACTTTCCCGTCTAGTCACAGTTCTGAATTGTGTGATGTGCAAAGCCTAAAATCCACGATTCCACACATTTTTCTCTTGGATTTTAGTTGTTTCCTGTTATTCAGCACAGCAAATGTTGCATCTCCTTTTTAGAGGAGGGATCAGACTCTGCTGGCTTCTGTCATAAGTGAAATTTGGAATTACAGGAGAACATTTATACAGAAGACTGAGTAGAAAGTAGAAACTGGAACATCAAAAAAGACAAGGGGAAATTAAACAGGATTAATTTTCGAAGGAAACGTAAAGAGGGAATTGGAAAACTGAGATGGACTTCGCATATGAATAGAAAGGAAGAGAGAGAAAGTAATGGCCTTGAAGCAGAGAGATTTCAATGCGGAGTTAGTTCACTAGGTGGGCTGACTGCACTTGAACTTGCGTTATGCAATATGACAAAAGGCTAACAACTTCCTGTAATTAGAGAGCTCTGAAGAGAAAGATAGCGAGTATCTTCCACCTCTTCCCCAAACAGGACTCTTTTCACACCCTCTCCTTCCTAATATTTAAATATTCTAAACAGAAGTGAGTAGCTCAAGGTTGCTGTCACCCCCACTTTGAACTTCCGACGGTCTGATACACAGATCACCTTGACACCTGATACTCCTCATTTCCTGGTGCCCCCACTGCACTTTTGAAATTAATACCCTGTTACACAACTCTAGCAAAGAGACAGGAGACAGTGAGTGCTACCTTAGCTCAGCAAGGTAAGGGCTCTAAGACTAAGCTCAACATGAAACCTTGGACGGGGGAAAGCTGCAGGAAAGTGCTGTCCCTATGATCCCAAGGGGTCTTCTAGGGATGAGTTTTTATAGTACATAAGAATGGATGCTCTGTTAAAAGGAAGAATGTGCGGGGAGGCTGGGCACAGGGCAGTTATTGCAGTTGTAAGTGGGGTTATGGAGCTGGGAGCTGAGAGTGTCCATCAGAAGCCTTGTCACAGAGATACCTGCATTCCGTGGCATTTGTAATTGACCCAGAGAACAGCAGGGGATTCTAGAGAGCTTATGTGTAGAGGATTGACTACGGTCAGTTTTGTGTTTAGAAATGATTTGGATGGCAGACTATAGTTCGCAGGTGAGGAAGTGAAGAAGGGCAGTGTGTTCACTGTGAGCAGAAATAGTATCCTGTGAGGGAGAGAGAGAGAGAGAGAGAGAGAGAGAGAGAGAGAGAGAGAGAGAGAGAGAGAGAGAGAGAGAGACACTGAGAATGAGGAGACGTTGATATATCACTGGAGTAAACTCCAGATCTGTGAGCTGAATGAAGCCATGGCCCGAGAAGGAGCTGTGAAGAGAAATACCCAGGTGTTTGTCCCGGATAACTGGATCGACAGCAGTGGTTTCCAGTGCTCTAGATGTCCTACATGCTTGTAAAATAAGAGAAGTCAGAAAGATTTGAATGGTCTTGAATTGCTTTCATTCACTCAACACTGTTACGTGTTCTCGGCAAGAGGACTAGACCAGGAAAGAAGCTGGAAGTTAGGGAATAATAATCAAGAGAAATGGGGTGATGTAGAGGAATTCATAAGGCCCAATGAAGGCTAGCTGCCACAAGTAGCCAAGCATGGCTCCAATGCCCTTTTAGTAACTCTGGCAAGAGTGATGATACCATCAGAGAGGGCAGATGGAGATGCTGAACTGAACGCAGGCTGAAATGTGGAAGGAACAAGGAAGATAAAAGAAAAAGACAAGGCAGAGAGCAGTGTGTGTAACTAATGCGTGTGCTATCGAATCCCTCCTAAAGGCATCAGGTGGACAGAGGAGCAGGGAATGCCAGAATGGGTAAATCAGAGAATAAAGGCAGGATAAGCAGCTGGAGACCAATGAATTGGCAATTGGCAATGGAGGAGAAATAGACGGATAGAAGAGCCTATCAAAAAGTGTAGAGCTCACAAATGCCCAGCGGTAACATGGCTACAGATGTAATTACTCTACATGAAGACAACAGCAAGTTGGGAAGCAGGACTGGCAGAAGAGTCGCCAGTGTGAGCACTGAGTGGGGCGGGGAAGAGCATCCCTATTATTCCAGCTGTTCAAAGCGGCTGAGGCAGCAATATACGGTTTGAGGCCAGCGTGGGCAGTTTAAGCAAGACTCGGCCACAAAATATTAAAAGAGGATTGGTGGCTAAAGCAGTGGAAATGTACCTGCCTAGCATGGGCATGGTCGCAGATTCAATGCCCAGAACATAATGAAACAATAGAAGGAAGAGGAGGAGGACGAGGACGAGGACGAGGACGAGGAGGAGGAGGAGGACGAGGACGAGGAGGAGGAGGAGGAGGAGGACGAGGACGAGGAGGAGGAGGAGGAAAAACATTAATGGTCAGTATGCTGGGGGCCACAGAAATGGATGAGAAAAGTGGCACTTAAGAAATCAGGGTCAATTTTATGAGGAAGAGCTGGGAGTGTGGGGAGGAGGGTGCTAGATGTAATGCCATCTTGAAGACTAAACTGGTATAGATAGCAGTTACCAGAAGGAGCCTATTCCAGAAAAGCCTTCATTTTTGAGCATAGATGCTGAAGTAGAAGAAAGGTGCACAGCAGTTTCCTTCATTCTGCTTCCCATACTGCAAACCAAAGTAAGTATGGGCAGGGAAGAACGGTACGGCAAGGTAGATGCTGGAAAGGATGTAGTTGCAAGGTTTCCCTTCGTTAACAACATTAAAATATACACACTTGAGGCTTTAAGTCACACATGGGTCTGGACACTTCAAGTTTGCTCACCATGATACTTTGGGCATCTTGTATGTAGCTACTGAGCATCTCCGTAAGGAATTCTCTGAAGGGGCCTCACGTTTGAGCCTCCTCCAAGTGCTACCTAGGCAGCAAATAAACATTTCTTGCCAATCAGGGTCTGGGCACAGAAACCTTTATCAGTCAGACAAATCAATGAAGAAAACTTGAGGTTTCCTATTAGACAAACCGCACACACAAAATGCCAGAGAGCGGTGACTAACAGGTGTGGGTGACAGGCGGTAAATGCAAAAGGTTTCATCCACACCCTCCTTTGTGGCTTTTACCCTGGTGTCACCACCACACCTATGAGTTTCGTTCATTAAAATAATAAAGACATAGGGTAAAACTTGTTGACAATCCATGCAGGGAGCAACAAGCAGTTCAAGAGCTATACTTGATAGAACAGAACAAGACTCAATTTGGAGAATGTCTGAAATATGTATATAATAGACATGCCTATGTATGTCTATTATACATAAACATATATCTATATGTGTCTATTATACGTAGACATACATGTGTATATATGTACATATGTCTATTATACATAGATCTACATCTATGTATGCAAAATATTTGATTTTTTGTTCTTGTTGCTTGACAGGGTCTTCCTAAGTATTCCTAGATGTCTTGTTACTGGTTATGTTGGCTTCAAACTCAAGGCAATCTCTAGCCTCAGCCTACGAAGTGCTGCTCAATCCAGGCAGGTGCTGACATGCCCGGGTTAGCTATTGCTTTTTCCACTTGATCTACCTGTGTGCTGATGTATGTAATTTATCTTCAGACGATCTTTGGGAAATTTCCCTTCATTTGTTCCACTTACAGAACGTTGACACTGAAACCAAAAATATAGGGCGGGATGCAAGGAGGTAAACTGAGGCAGGGGACTCATACATATCATCCTGGTTTTTCTTTGTTGTTTTTTTTTTAAAAAATATTTGCTGAATGTTAGAAGGCGGTGGCAAAGAGGTGTCTGAGGGTGAAATGAAAAGTGTTTGTGTGGAAATGTAATGCGGGTAACATCGTATGTAGACAGCAATGTTATAGATCTCAAAACTGGAAACGTAGCTGCTGACCTATAAGCTACAGTTTCAGGAACGCTTCCTGTGCACTGAACTTTTCTGTCCATCGTTGACGGATATCCTCATAGGGATTTCCCTGAAGAAAGCAGGAAAGACTCGAAGTAGCCCTCCAGCTACCCACTGCCAGGCACCGACTCCAGCACACCACACGACCCTGGTGGCATCTTTAAAATCCCATTAGCGTCCCCTTTAAAAGACGCACCCCACTTTCCAGGTGTGCCTGGAGTTTGTCTTCTGAGTCACAGCTTCTGTTCCTGCCCAGATGGGGAAAGTGGGCGAGGATGGGCTGTGAGAGTGGGGTGGGATGGGCAGGTGGGACCCCTTCGGCGCAGGGGCGGCAGGTGATCCGAAGATCCGGGAGAGCTGTGGAGCGGGCGTTGGGGCTGGAGCGCACCACACCTGTACGGGTGACCCTTGCGGGCACAAGGGCGGAGGCGCGCTCACCTGTGCCCACGTGACGGGGCGGAGCTCTGCCGGCGGAGGGCCTGTGGCCACGCCCTCTCCGCGAGTGGCACGCCCGGACCCCGCGAACCGGATCGGCGGCGGCGGCGGCTGCGGCCAAGCCCGGGAGGCGGAGGCGGGACGCGGGAGGCGGTGGCGGCTGTGCGCGGAGACGTAGCAGCGGCAGCATGTCGGCCGGCGGAGCGGTCCCGCCGCCCCCGAACCCCGCTGTGTCCTTCCCGGCGCCCCGGATCACCCTGCCCGCTGGCCCCGACATCCTGCGGACCTACTCGGGAGCTTTCGTCTGCCTGGAGATTGTAAGTGGGGCAGCGTGGGCGACGATCGAGCCCCAGAAACAGGGACAGGCAGCAGCATCTTTGCCCCCAACCCAGTCTGGCTCCTTCCTCTAGAAGTGACCTTTTCCTACCGACGGTCTCGGGGGTCCTTTCCACGCTGTGCCGCGGCCTCTTGCCTGGCACCTGTTACTCGGACACCTGCTCGCCGGCCAGGAATGGAAATGTCCCCTAGAAAGCGAGCAGGCGAAGGGCCCAAGATTAGGCACTTGGGCAGGAGAGGGGTGTTAGCGCTTTTGAGGTGGCTTTGGGGCTCTGCTTTGGACAGGGTCTTTGCTTGGCTAGAGGAGGAACCAGCGCCCTCGGCCCCTCCTGTCGCTAACCTGCCATTTTGTTGGGTGGTGCAAAGGTGTACCAAGGACTGGGTGGCCAGGAAGCTGCTAGGATGTGGAAAGCCTGGGCGGGAGGCTCCAGGAAAAGGAGGAGGCGGAGGAGGCTGAAGCCTGGGTATGGTTTTCACCCCACTCACCCTTGCCATCGTTCGTGCCCTTTGGATTGGGGAAGAGCGGGGCAGGGCGAAAGGTGAGATTGTAGGTGCAGTTGGCGGTGTGTAAACAAGTGGGCATGAGAACGGTGGGGCTAAGTGGAATCGAGGCTGTCAGCTGGGCTCTTGCCTTTGCACCTTGTCCTTTTTCGGTTTACCTGAGAGTTCCAAACCTTCTCAGAACACTTTGCTTGGCCCTGGAAAAGTTGATGTCACGGGCCTGCCCTGCCACCTTGTTGAACTAGACACTTGAACTTAGGAAAGGAATGCTGTGGCGTTGGGAGCTTTTGAAGCTCTTTGTGGACAAGTGGGGAATGTGTAAATATAAATTGGGCAACGGAGGTTGCATCACGCTTGGAGAATGTCAAATAGAAAGAAGTGTTAGCAAGGCGGGACCTTTCCTGCAGGCTGCTTTTGTTTGCTCCGTTTAGGGTTTTCAAGTCACTGGTCCTCTCCTGTGAGTTTGCATAACCTGGATCTGGGTCACTCTGGCTTCCCTTTTGTGCTGTGGAGCCAAAAACCTTGTGAGCATTGGTTTTCTGCCCCATTATGCTTAGGTAGCCAAGCCACCTTAGGTTTAGCTCAGATTGGAATCTGACAGCAGAGACCCAAGCCAGTCGAGTCACAGGCTGTGGCAGCTGTCCTCAGATAGTGGCCGAGGCTAGAAGCCCCCCTAGCGTGGGTTCGGCAGCATAGGAAGGAGACTGAGATCTATCTCAGGCATCCACTGGAGAGGAGCAGGGAGGAGATGACGTTGGGCCAGCCTCCTGGCTGTCGGGGGCACACAACCTTTAAAACAGGAAGCTTTGGAGAAAGAGTCCACAAATTCCGGGCTCCTTTCCTGCCATCTTCAAGTTCCACAGGCTTGCTTCCTTTTTCACGGGTTTTTCCCACGTTTTCACCTACTTCCTACTTGACACTGAAACTTACGGAAGCTCCGCATAAAACGACCGATTGAAGTTAGCGCCGTCCTCAGCAGTCATATTCATTTAATCTCAAATTTGATATGCTGGTTATGTTTCTGACTATATTACTCAACCATATAGAATGTAATTTGTAGATAGAAATGTGCATGCATGTAGGGAACACACTCACACATGGGGAAACGGATGCGTAGAAGTCTTACCCAAGTGTTACCAAATCAAATGGCACTCAGGACCCACCTGCGGCGGTGCCCCACTTTACAGAACACCACCGTACTTCTGAAGGTGAACAAACCGAAGAGGTGACTTCTTGACCTCCCCTCGCCCAGCTCCCTATCTCCTTTTCCTATCTACCACAGTAGTTAGTTCTCAGCCCTTGCTGTACTTAATGACTTGGCAGCTTTGAAAAGTATGGTTGCCAGCCCAGACTAATTAAACCAGAATCTCTAGGGGAGCACCCAGAGTCAGCTAATTTTCCCCGAAGGTTCCCTGGAGATTCGAATACACAGAATAACTGCAACCCACTGATAGAGCCTTTGGACCAGGCTCGGTGGAAAAGAGAAATTCAGAGAATTTTCCTCACAAACGTGAATGTTTTGGTTTGCAAGGGTGGGTAGGATGATTAGATCCTGGAAATGCGGGAAAGTATCCTACACACTTCCACTACACAAAGATGACCTGCTTCCTACTTTCTCAAACTTCCACTTCTCTGGCAACTTACCTAACCTTGAAACATGCTCAGACTCTTATCAAAATAGAAGAGTCTCTTCCCAGAGCCATTTGGACTTGCACTTTTGTGTGTGTGTGTGTGTGTGTGTGTGTGTGTGTGTGTGTGTGTGTGTGCGTGTGCATGTTCAGTTGGGGGAGGTGTGAAGTCTCATGCCTGTATGTTCAAGTGCCTATGGAGGCCAGAAGATAACCTTGGGTAAGGGAGGGCATGCTCTTTCCACAATGCTTAAATGGAGATCAGAGGAGAACCTTCTAGGAGTCTGGTTCTCTCCTCCCACCACGTAGTTCCCAGGGGTCAACCTCAGATTCACAGGCTTGAAGCTAGGCACTGTCGTCCAGAGCCCTCTCACCATCCTGTCAACTATGTTTTAGGCATGGGGATCAGGGTGAGCAGGATCTCATACTGGCCTGTATCTTGCCGAGTAGAACAGGCTTCTGGCCAGGGATTAGCCTGTCTCTGCCTGTCTAGCACCAAGATCACACATCACCATAGGCAGCTTTTCCAGGGAGTCCTGGGGGGTTGACGTTGGGCTCTTCAGGATTAAAGTACAAACACTTTACTTAGAGTAGGCAACCTTTCTAGGCCCACATTTTAATTTTTATACCCAAACATCCTTCCAAGTTGAACTCGATGGTATCATTTACCTCTTCCCCAAAACTCCTGTTACCTCTCCCCAGGGGAAGGATCAAAATGTACCAATGAAACCAGTGACCTCAGGGATATGAGAGGCCACTTTGAGGCGAACCAACAGTTCCTTCTTGGCCCCCATCCTTCTGGAATGCTTAGTGATACTGGATCATGAGATTAAGAAAGCAGTCAACAGTCAGCCTTGGTGGTCTTTTACCTAGAATGCCCACTCGGGGTGATGTACAGACAAGATCTAAGTCATTCATTTGGAGCAGCTTTATCCCTAAGTTTCACAATTACCCTGGGATTTTTTTTTATTCCTAAGACACAGGCTCCCATGGCTCCTCTTTAGAAATTATGCTCCCTGTAAATTAATTGTGAGGATTCTCTAGGCACAGTCTCAAACACTAAGTGAACTCCAGCCTGGAACCAATTATTTTAGCTTCTGGTGATATTTCTGGATGCCTCTAAACTCCTCTTTAATTTTGACCTTCCGTCGAAATCCAATTGCCTCCAAGATTTCTTCCTTTTGTGTCATGTTGCTCTCTGATGCTGTGCAAACTGTGTTCTGGGAGAATGTTTTTATCTATCAGTAGGAGACCCAGCTAATGAGACAGTAGTCTTGGGATTCAGTTTTCATATTAACTTTGCTCAAGGAATTTAATCCCAGTCTCTGGTACTGTACTGCACTCATGACTCTCTGAAAATAGTGCCTGCCACCAGAACCAAGTCAGACAGCTTACAACATCTGTTTCATGAGCAAGAACTCTTCCAACTTTGCATCCATGATATGCTTTTTTGAGATAGGTATATTCTACTACTGGTTTCCTAACTTGCCAGACCTTTGGGTTTGGCCGAAGCTATCCTAACCCAGTGGCTCTTTACCAAACATCTGTAGGAGTTTAATACAAAGTTGATATTGCAGAACCAAATCTTTCAGCTCAGGCTGAAAACCTTAACACTAAAAATTATCATTTTCAGGGACCAGGGCAAAGGATCAATGAAGAAAAGACTTGTTGTAAAATTGGAGGAACCTGTGTTCAAATTACCAGAACTCTGGGAAAATCTGCCTTCTGTGCTAGTTTATGTTTGTAGCTGCTCCTGTGTGAGATGGTACGTAGAGACAGCAGAATCCCTAGAACCTCATGGGCCAGAGAGCCTCGCCTAGGCAGCAGTGAACAACAAAACAGACCCTGTCTCAAATGATGGGAAAACAACGGGAACACGGGACTAACACCCAAGGCTGTCCATACTAGCACAGTGCCATGCAATGCCCACACTTGTTCTCATGAATGAGATGTTACCATTTGCAAACCCTCTCAGTGTTTCTGGAATGACTATTTACTGACTGTATACTGTGTAAAAAAAACTGATTAGATGCCTCCTTACCTGAGAGCCCCTATAATCTAGTTAACAGGATGGATGGATGGATGGATGGATGGATGGATGGATGGATGGATGGATGGATGGACAGACAGTCAGACAGGTGAGTGGTAGATAGATGATAGATAGATAGATAATAGATAGATAGATAGATAGATAGATAGATAGATAGATAGATAGATAGATAGATAGATTTAGATGTGTGTGTGTCTGTGTTACTTCTATTCTATTTGGGGAAGAAAACCGAAGCATTTTCTGTCCAGGCCTAGTTGTAATAATATCAGAGTGTCTTTATTCTTGGGATCCTGTTTTCCATTAAATTATTCTATAAAATGTGTAAGAAGAATCAAGCATAATACTGTTTATCGTGGAAAACAGTGACTGATTTATTCAGTGACTCTCACAGCTTGGGTGTTTAAGAAAACACCTTCAAATTATTTGCTTAGGTTTTTCTTTATGAGAGGAATTCTAGCCCTTGTTTTCCAAATATCTGTAGTGCTTTAGCACCAGAGTTATTTTCCTTTATTTAAAATAACATATTAAAGAACATACTGTTTATTGGGCCTTCTCTCTGTGCCCTGGGAATCTGTTGACTAATATGTAGAGTTTGCCCTTAAAAGACGTCGTGTAGCATGCTGCTCCACGCCTTTCATTTCCACCTTCAGGAAGCAGAAGCAGATGGAGCTCTGTGAACCTGAGGCTGGTTGGTTTATGCAGGGAGTTCCGGGACAACCAGCAGATACTTCATGAAACCTTGTTTCAAAAGGAAAAATAAAAGTGTGGCAGGAGATAAAAGCCAAATATCATTTGCAGTTTTGAGAAATGCTGAGGTGGACTTATGAAAATACTCTGAGAAAGAGAACATTTGACTACTGGAGAGTTAGAACAGGGAGCTTTAGTGGGGTAGTAGCATTTGAGGTTAGCCTGAAATGGTGAGACAAAATCCCAGATAGAAAGGAGGGCATATGCAAACCTCAGAGATGAAGAAGAAGAAGAAGAAGAAGA
>NC_022029.1:426739-433255 GCF_000317375.1 Microtus ochrogaster | reverse complement strand
TTTGGCATGACTAATGAGAAGATGGGAAAAGGGAAAGGAAAAATGGAAATGGAAGCTGAGGTTTGCTGACAAATAGGTCAGGCTTTGAATACATTCTCCATGGAGTACTACCGAGAACAGGGTTAAATGTGGTCAGACTTGTGTCTTAGAAATCTTTAATGAAATTTGTTTGTAAAACACAAAGATTAAGGTTCAAAGGCCAGATCACTGTGTGTGTGTGTGTGGGGGGGTGTCTTACTATTACTGTAGTTTAGATAAGATGTGATGAGACTCTGGAATAAAACCGAGGTAAAGAAGGATAGAGAAAGGAGAAAAACCCAAGGCTTAGCAGGTCTACTAATATATGAACTTGGATGCCCTCTTAAGTGATACTGGGCGAGGCTAAAGTATAAGATGTTTCTGAGATAAGCACAAGGTGAGGCTGATGGGAGGGGAAGGGGCGGAGGCAAATGCAGTAGTCACTCAGAGGACTCTGGGAGGTACGTCCAGCTATTTCCAACCAATGTCTTTGAGTATAGCATGACTCCTGTGTAAATGTTCAGGCATATAGAGCTTTATTTCCTTGGCCAGAAAATAGATTTTGATTGCAAAGAGACACTGTTTGAAGTGGATTAGGAGACCTAGCAACCAATGTGTTTGCCTCTCTAGATGGGTTTTTATCCTATGTGTACGACTTTTTTTTCTCCCCCTATGCCTATGCGTTGAAAATCTCTAATCACAGGAAAAGAGCCTTTAACTTTTTGAAAGGGAAAGTGTGCCAGGGCCCCTGCCAGAGTTCATTGTTCAGCATTCATGTTCCATGACTCACAGCCCTGTAGGAAATATGAACTAAAAATTTAAAGACTTTGAACCAACTTTCTGAAAGGATTGACCTTGAGCTGCAAAGGGAAAGGTCAAGGGGAGGAGATTTGGTTTATGCTGCTGTTTCAAACTGTGGCCTGGTGGGTGGTAAGAGCTGTGGACTTGACACATCTGCTGGCATAGGACTGAATTAAAAGGGCCCCGCCATGATGTCGAACTGGTAGCAGGCAAGTGTACTATGCGTGACACACATGCAGGAGTCAGCACATGCTATGCTATTGGCTTATGATACAAACAGTGTGAACGAATATTCTAGAAGAACTGACAAGTGGAAAAAAGCAGTTAGGGAGCAGACGTGCTCTTTACAACTTCAAATGATAATGTTTTTTTTTTTTCCAAGTTACACAGTTTGACCTGCATTCCTCATTACCCTGTTTTATGGAAGAGGGTTGAGCCCTTTTCATAGCGACCCTGTCTGATACTCTCAACTTTATGAGGATGAAGACTTTCAGAAGGAAAACAGTCAAAGAAAGAAAGGACGTAGTGGTCTATCCAGTTCCTGCCAGAACATTGGTATACAGGCATTTTTAATCTACACAGTAGGGAGTTACCTACATGGAAAGGACATTTCAGAAACCAAGGGAATTGATAAGTACAAACGCAAAGAGGCCAGAAGTTCGTTTCTCTCCTACACTGTTTGCTTTCTATTTTAGGGTTTACATTAGCTATTTAAAAAGCGAGACAGAAGTCTGAGTCACATGAGGTGAAGATGATATTTTGTAGCACTGACAAATGCATGTCAAATGCAGAGCAGAAAGTAAAATCTATTTTGCAATTAACAGACTGTGTTCATGGACCAAGCCTATATATGTCTTTCCAGAATTTATTTTTTCCCTAATTCAAAAAAACCAACAAAAACAAACAAACAAAAGAAAACAAAAAACAAAACTTGCTTGTTCTAGATTAGTGTGATCTATAGCCCGTAACCTGCACCAGGGCTAATCCAGGAGCAATCTGAATGGATGTCAGCACAGTTCACAATCAGGATGGCAGGGCCTAGGGGCTAGCCTGGTCAGAAGTTACAGTGGCTGTTTCAGTCCTGTCAGGGTATCTGGACAAATGGGGAGCAGAAAAGATTGAAGGTTGGTGCTGGTGAGGTATGTTTGCAATAGATGACCACTTTTTCCATCACCTTCTTCCCCGGCATCCAAAGATCTTATGGGAGGTGGGGCTCATACTATAGTCACCAGTAAATCGAGGAGGACATGCTTCTACTTGCTAGTCTCCTTACCTGTTTTTGACATCCATCATGTACTAGGAAATGGACTGGACTGTAGACAGTCATGCGTTCCTGGGATCTGAAGTTACTCTTCCAGCACTTTTTTTAGAACTATTCATTGCTCGCTGATGGGTCTTTGTTTCTTTCGAGCAGGACACAACTGAACACCTCATGTAGAAAGTGTCCCCAGGGTTCCCAGTGTTCAGAACCATTTCAGGAAATGCCACCATTTCTGACTTCACAGCCCAGTGGGTGATAGGCATGCGAGTCTATGATTTCAATCTAGATGTTGTATATGGTCAAAAGGATACATGCATCAGTAACCACAGGAACACTGAAGATGGCTTCCAGCCAGAGAAGCCTTTTCTGGAGGATATGCTTCCACAGGTCAGGTATACAGAAATTTGTTGTGTGGTAAGCAATAGATGCACGGACAAGTGCACCTAGTTCTTTGTGTTTAGAGGATGAGATGATGGGCTGGGATGCAGAGAAAGAGGGTTGCGAAAGGAGCATTTCCAGAAAAAAAGGAAGTTTAGGTGGGTGGGACCCAGAGTCTCTAGTATGAGTACCGCTGGGCGCAACTACATTGTAAATGAACTTGCATTGTATAGTCTATCTTGTCAAGGTGTCTACCAGTCAAAGGCTGTATCTCTTAACAAGTATGTGTCCAGTTTAACAAACAAAACAAAACAAAAAAACTTCCAGAATATAAATTGTATATAGCATGGGGCTGATTATACATTCTCTCTTTATGTAGGCAATAAATTCTAGACATGTTAAACATTTATAACTATAAATTTTATAACTATAAAGTTGAACAGGTACCCAGTAAATAAGCACCCATTAAGGCAGACGCACTTAACAAGTGGGTGAGGGGGTCTGAAGTTTCGGGTGAATGTTCCCTGTGTTACCATTTAGCCAGTTTTACATGACTTGAGGCAGTCATTTGGAACGTTGATAGAAATCTAAGTCTAGAATGAATACCAAACTTTGGTAAAAGCATATGCTCTGGAACCCAGTGCCAAGTCCAAATCCCACATCGAGCATTTGTTAACTGTGTGACTTTGACAAAGTTATTGAGAGTTCTGTACCTCAACTAACTTCCCTTTAACAGGGTGCTCATAATATTCCTCAGGCTGTGAGGATGAAGTTGATAAAAAAAATATATAAAATTCTTAGAACAGACTTGGCTGTAAAAAAGCCAATGTGTTAGCTAATAGTTCCAACATTGTATTACCTTCTCCTTCATATTCAGACTCTGTAAGTTTCGCTAGGAGACTTATTTCTGTACCCCCAAGCTTGCTACTTGTTCAGTCTTCCTGCAGAGGAGAGATGACATGGCCAGTTGTGCTGATAACAAGACAACACAGAAAATTATTCTAAGTAATTAAGTAGTTTTCTCTAAGGATAGGCCTGGTCATTTGTCTCTTAAGATTAGTATCCTCTATTCTCCTTTCCAACATTACTACAAGTTACTTAAGACAATAGTGTAGTATACAAAAATGGGGGTATCGAATAGGTTGAAAAGTTATTATCTAAAATGTCAGAGCGTATGCTTTAAAAAAAAACCCCACTTGTCAGGAAATCAGTGTCTTTTGAAAAGAAAAGAGATATTTGCTAAAATGACTTTTTTGAGAGCATAAGAGAGTCCTTCAAATAGGCGATGGGTTGAGATGTCTGTAATCCACACAACCAGAATCACAAATGTTGCGTCCTTGCTGGGATATTTTCTTGTACGTCTACAAATTTTTAACCGGCAGACAGTTCCTAGGGAAAACCTGCTTCATCTCCAACTGTGAGCCTGCAGGCAGGGTGGTGTGATCTGTAGGTGAATATCCACCCCTTGGTTTTCTTATGGGAGGGGTTCTCTAGCCAAGCCACACCCTTCTAGCTTACATAAGCCAAATGTAATCAACAAACATTTTAAACCACAAAAGTATCTGTTGGTTCAGAAATGAGTAGTGCATTAGTTTCTTCTCCATAACAGTGAGAATATAATATCTCACTGATTCAACTGAAAGGAGGAGAAATTTATTTGACTCAGTTTGAGAGAGGACAGTTCATGGTGGCAGGGAAGGCATAGTGGAGCTCATGCTATAGGCATGGACAGCGGGTCCCTCAGATCTCTTCTAAGCAGGTAGTAGAAAAAAGAGCTCAAGCCAGAAAGAGAACTAGGCTGTGATCCTCAAAGCCTGACCTGTAGTGACCAACTCCTTCCAGCAAGGCCCCATCCCTAAAAGATTTCCCAACCCCCAAGACAGCCTGCAGAAGAACATTGCACATTCAAACCATAACAGGTAACAAATGAATAACTTCTCAAAACATAATTGAGCCCATGTGTGCCAGGTAGCTATGAAGCTGGGCCAAAAAGATGAGGAGAGCCATCCACAAGGAAGCTGAAGAACGTTTCTAGAAGGCTTTCTCCTTTGTGCTACCTGGCTGTAGAGGAGCCTTTGGTTGGAGTTTGAGGCTTGGGTCTGCAAGCTCTGATGTAGTGGTTCCTTACAGAAATGTGGAGTGGAAGCACATTTCACACACAAATACCGTGCTTTTCGGAACACTGGGGAGCAGCAGCAGACAGAGGTAGACATGAGGTCAGAATGTGGACTCAGATCCAGGATGAGAACGTGAGTGCACCGTGGCATTTTTAATTCCTTGCTCTTGCAGCATGCACGTTTGTCGTTGCCAGGATACTTTATCAGTTCTTCTCCCTCGGATTTTAACCAGTTCACTGCTCTCCTGTTTGTCCCTAAGAGCAGGACTCTCCTCTAGACAGGGGCACTAGTGATTGTCACTTATTTGGGAAGTGTTCCAAGCTTACTAAAGCCAGTATTGGAATTGGAAGCCAGTATTCAAAGTACAGGCTGTCTCACCTAAAGCCCATTTATTAGTGTGGAACCCAGGTTGAAACACTTAGAAGGAAAGGTAACTTCCACCGAAAGGAAATCGTGAAGAAGGGAAGAGACAGTCAAAACCAGAGTGACCCTACAGCAGCAAGCTGTTCTTTGTGTGTATGTGAGAATGGGGATCGAATCCAGGGTCTTGTAGATGCCAATCGCGGATACTCTTGAAGTGGCTATCTAAAGTGAGCTTAATTGTGCCATCCACTCATTCACTTAAACGAGAGCTGAATTGCCCTCCTCCACTGTCACTCAAAGCTAGCCCAGGAGCGGAACAAACACACGATGCCTAGAGTTGGTGTGTGGGTGAGGTTAATTGAGAAAGAAAGAACTAGCTAGCACTCATTTCCTCTCCTCCCTCCCGTTGCCATGCCGCCCCCACACCAGAGATGAGGCCAATCAGATCACTTCTTCTGTAAGTACCAAGTTTCCTTTTCCAAGCTTGAGGTGTGGGAAAGGCTGTAATTTTGAGTTTGATAGAGCGGTTCATGTTAGGCTTTCTTGTGCATGTTAGGCTCCCTGCCCAAGCCTGACTTCAAATCTGCCTTACTGCCCACCTTTCGGGGTACCTCCTGCTACACTGCTGTTCCCCTCTCCCACTCCACGGGACTCACTGTGCTCAGTTCTTTTTATAACGCTTGCCACACTCTGTTCTGAATCAGATTTAATGGTGCCCATCTCTCCCTCGGTTAGAACGCTGAAAGCTGGGACCTCCACCAGTTTGCTTTTTTTCTTGAATGTCCTTGCTCACTGTCCAGCAGTAGGTTCGGGGGCATCTATCTGAGTTCAAGTTTGTTAAATACTACTTTGATTCAAGGGATTGCTTAGAGATGTTACCTTACCACAATGCCTGAGCAATATGACTGTGCTTGTCTGTTCAATTTGCCTGTTCTAATGAATGACGGTCAGTTCTTTGTTTTTCATCACCCTTACACATAGCTGCTCAGTAAATGGTGCTTGCATTAATTTAAATTTAATAATGATTTAAAATTCATTAACTGCATTTAAAGTAATATAGCTTATCTGTGGGTAACGAATAAGGAAAGGCTACTAGAAGGAAGACCCAGGGAAACAAAAGATTGATGCATTAGAGACATGCTTGCTGCCTTCAAATATTCATTAAATGATATAAGAGATGAGATAATATCCTTGAGGAACAAATTCTTTTGAACTCTCATGATCACTGATAAGTAGCAGTTAAAAATTAACATGCATTAATATTCATTACTTAAATTTATTGTGTAAAACATTGGAGGTTGTTAATTTTTATTTGAAAGTAATAGGAATTGAGATATAATGCCACAACTATAAGCTTATTAAGTGGATCGTGAACTATCATTACAACAAGCAGTAATTTATTACGTTTATAGAATGTTTTTTCAGGTTACATCAAAATATATGGCAGAGCCCTTTGTCTTAAAACTTGAATGTTTTTATCCTTTGTGATCTGAGCAACAAAGACATTACCTAAGTACATATGAAGCCACATATTGCTGGCCTTCCAGGTTGGGGGCTCAGACTACTCTCATATAAGCA
>NC_022029.1:424018-425956 GCF_000317375.1 Microtus ochrogaster | reverse complement strand
GGCTCCCTTTGTGAGCAAACTTTTGATGTTGCCAAATCTAGCATAGTCTCTGATAGAAAATAATTTTATGGAATTGATAAAATGAGTTGGATATGGAGATCTAAGAAGTAGTGTAGTCTGTTAGTGAAGACGAAGAAAAAGCCAAGGTATTCAGTTATCCTGTATGTCCAATAGGTAACAATTCCCCCCTAGGGAGGGGGTCAGGAGCGAGTAGCTAAGAATGGATAGAACTTGGAAGATATATTCAAGTTAGGTCTGAGTAGTGATATTCTGGACCAGCAATGCCAGCCACTCAGACATGAAAGAGCTTTGTTTTTGAGCTACAGATTTTTTATGTAATATAAAAAATGTGGAGGGCTTATGGCATAAGAAAAGGGACTGGTAAGATCTCAAAAGGCCTACCGTGTCTTGCAAAGGCCATGCCATTTTTTCTTGCTTTAGTGGTAAGATGGAGAAAACTGATTATCTTTTCCCTGTTTCTCCTCCTGTGTTTGTTTTCTCATGGCATCCTAGCTCCCTGCACTGGAAACCTAGGGAATTCCCTTACTTGCTTTACCTGCCAGGTCTTCTCTCTGATCCAGTACAGTCATCATGTGCTACCTCCTCTCTGTTCTCCATACTTTCATGATAATTTATGCTATGTTGTCATCCTGTGTAGCCTTGAGTCCTGCATCCTTTCCTCTCCAGTCTAGTCTCACATTCTAGCCAGAAGAACTTCTAAGTGCAGGTCTTGAAGATGCTACTTCCTGCTCAAGATAAGCATGGCTGCCATTGTCCTTGCATGAACTGAAATCTCCTTGACTGTCCTCAAGCCCCACCAGCCTGTTATCATTTGGTTCAGGTATTCACATCCTGCTGATCTGTGTTCTTTGCCTGTGCTATGTGCTATCCTGATGCCTGCCTGAGCATCATAGACTCATCTCCTGCCTAGATTCTTTCTATATCATCCTATCCCAGTCCTGGGGTTTATGACTTCTGGGATAAGTTTCCTGGCTGTTTAGATCTGGCTCTGGAACATTTACTGTGTGGAATTATAAAACCCAGTTTCTTCCCCAGCTCTGGCATTGGTTCAGCAGTATTTTCATCACTTGCTTAGCTGCCCATCTCCTAGAATAGACTGAGTTCTGTGATGACAGAGGCTACTGCAGCTTGATTTTATTCCCAGCACCCAGCCGTATGTCTGGATAGTCATCAACTATGACATGAATCTAAGGTACAAATTTGATTTCCAGAACGTGGTAGATAGTAACTGCTGGTGGCTTGTTATTGCTTGCTCTCTTCAACCACATCTGCAGCTATGATGGTACAAGTAGGAACTGATGTCCAAAGTACAAGTAGGCTGTCACGAAGACAGAACAATGTGCACTGCACATGGGAAATTACAGAGTTGCAGCTGCTCTTCTTTCAGGAACTCTCTAACAAGCAATGAGAGCAGAAAGAGAGGAAATGAAGACCAAGCAGTGTGTAGGGTATTGACTGAAATGAAAGCCCATCAACAGGGTGCTGGTTAGAGAGACAGCCAGATAACTGGATGGTATGTTAATGGCTGGAGGATACTGCAGGTGTAGGTAGATGTATGAAGAACACTGCAGTCGTGTGTACATGGCTGGAGAATACTACAGAAGTGTGTATATCTCTGGAGACTGCTTGCAGAGGTGTGAGGCTAGCTGGAGGGTGCCACAGGTGTGGGGAGATGTATAAAGAACGCTGTAGGGATGTGTTGATGGGTGGAGGGTACTGCAGGTGTTTGAGGATGGCTGGGGAATGCTGCAGGTGTGTGCATATCGCTGGGGAATGCTGCAGGTGTGTGCATATCGCTAGAGAATGCTGCAGGTGTGTATATGGCTGGGGAATGCTGCAGGTGTGTGCATATCGCTAGAGAATGCTGCAGGTGTGTATATGGCTGGGGAATGCTGCAGGTGTGTGTATATGGCTGGG
>NC_022029.1:414837-422554 GCF_000317375.1 Microtus ochrogaster | reverse complement strand
GGACTGACAGACACGGAGGGCATATAATAGACTACGGACTGACAGACATGGGAGGCGGGCAGATTGTCCACGCTTTTCAGAAAACAAGTAACTCCATATTGTTTTCCCAGTGTTTTGAAAGGGACTTTTATAAACAGTTCTTCTTCAATATTAAAACAATGATTCTTAAAAAATAAATTGATAACAAAGTATTAAGCTCAATGTTTAAAATAAAGCACCATTCACTGCAAATGACTGACTGTATTTTCACTTTTATGGTTTGGAGCCTCTTTTCCATGCCTGTGGTTTCCTTCATTCTCTGGGACAAATTAGAAAAGACCAGTGGGGATGATTCCAATCTACAGTGGACAGGGCTTTAGGGACACTCATAGGGAACCCCCTTCAGGTTCCAATTTATGCTTGGGTATTTAGAAACTTAAATAAGACCATATTTTGATCTCTATATATTCTTTTTTAGTAAATAGCATTTTTTCCCAAGAGCTTTAGGATAAATGTTAAAGGAAAATATTTTATTCACAAAACATAAGGAGAGCTATAATTACAGATGTTTACAGCAGTAGTAATAAATAGCTTACCAGACGCTATTAAAGAATAATGAAAACAATGAGTTTCATTGCGCTTAGCTTTGTGTCTGGTTAATAATCACCAATCAATGGTCTTTCTAATTCCTCAAAGACACTGAGGCTTGTCCTGTAATTCTGATTCTGGGAGGTCACTGAGATAGTGTCTTCCTACTTTTCCCCTAACTTCAATATTTGTTACTCAGTCATGTGATAACAATCCTGGATCCCTAAGTAGAATACAAATAAATCTTTTATCTCCTCTTTTTGAGTGCCTGCCTTTCCTATAAGAAGGTTTGCCAAGGAATCAGTTGGTCCCCTGAGTTACTAAGGAAATGCAGGTCTTTAGGTATCAGACTCAAAGACATTATGAGGAGGGTTTATCCCACTCTGTCCATACTGGTACCTCAGGATCCTTCATCATCGCATCTCATCTTGCTGGCTTTCCTAAATGCAGTATCTCACACCACCAAACCCTTCTCTTAGAATCTCCCGATTGCCTAGCAACTGAAGTGTTCAGTCTGGAAATATCGCTAGGATCCTGCAGCATCTAGTATCCTTTCTAATTGACTGGTACATGTACCTTTTAAATGCATCAATACTTTTTGAATGTCATTCCTGGTCTTGTTGGACAGATTCTGTACTGTATCCTGCCCTCCCCTAACCCCAGCTGCTTGTATTAAATCTTGTTTTCAAGACTAAAGTGATCATTAGTAATCATAGTAGCTTATTGGTTCTCCCAACTTTGCTCTTCCCACCCTTTTGTAGCATTCTGTGTGATGTGCAAACAGTAAACCACAAGTGTTCTCATTGCTTTAATTGTTTTGCTGTATCCAAGTGTTGAAAGGCTGGATCTGGCAGTGCAAATCCATAATTCAGCACTCCATAGCATGAAACAGGAAGGACTCAAGTCCAAGGTCACTTTGGGCTAAGAAAGTGAGACCATGTCTCAACAAAAAAAAAAGAAAGAAAGAAAAAAGAAGAAAAAGAAAGGGAGGAAGGAAGGAAGGAAGGAAGGAAGGAAGGAAGGAAGGAAGGAAGGAAGGAAGGAAACCTTTGATGATTTGTCCCATAGATCATCTGGGAAGAGCATCCTGTGCTGTCTGTTCATTTGTCCCTTAAGGAAAAGAAATAGGTACAGGTTGGGTAAGTGCTTAGAACCAAAAGTATCTCAAATATGTAGATTTTTAAAAATCTGGAATATTTGCACAAACTTTACTACTCAAAAATTCTCAACATTGGAACATTTCAGATGTCACAGTTACTATTGTCCACCACGTACTAGCTGAACACAGCATGTGATACTGTGGTTGCCATGGCACGGGGCTCATTACTTGGTGGGCATCGTTCCCAGGAGCCAGTTCCTTCCTGCCTTCTTCAAGTTCCTTGAATGTTGTTTCGGCTTAGAATAGATTTTTTTTCCTTGTTGTATAAGACTTTTTTCACATGGATCCATGTTCTGGTCACCTCTCGAGCTTTACATGGGTTGTAACGCTTGCTGTGCACTCCCAGGCCAGGACAGTAGTTGAGTCATGCACGTCGTGGAGACGCCTTCAGTTTGGTACAAGTTCTAATTGTTGCATTCCAGAATTATTAGACATCAACTACTAAAAAAAAATTCCCATGTGAATGATCTAACACTACCCCTAGACTCCGATTGAGAGACATAGGAGGACATTTTGGAAATGATACGCTCTCGCCAAGTCGTTGTTGTAGAACACTAGTGTTGACACTTTTTCCATTGTTCCATAATCACTGTGTGTGCATGTGGTGTGCATGCATGTGGATGCGTGTGGGAACACAGGCATATATGTGCCTATACCTAGGAACCCAAGGTTGGTGTCAGGAGTCCTCCTCAATAACTCTTGCACATTATTCTTTGAGGCGGGGACTCATTCAAACCAGAGTTCACTGATTGAAAAACAGCTCTTGGTGCCCAGCCCGCTCTAGAAATCCCCAGCCTCTATCTCCTGGAGCTGGGATGATGGGTGGGGCCACCACACCCACCTGGCATCTGAGTAGGCTCTTGGGACTCTAAGCACTGATTCTCTTGCTCACCCGGCAAGAGAATCTTTAAACTGTTAAGTCAATTCCCCAGGACTTTTTTTCTATTTTTTTTTATTATTAATTGTGATCAAATCACATTCGTAATACAGATATGTTTGGAATGTTTCCAAAGGCTTCCTATTTAGGTTATGATTGGTATAATAAAACATTTAATCCAAAATTGTCTTGTGTGGTGCTGAGAATGACCCTCAGGCCTCTTGCATGCTAAGCAAACTTTCCATCTCTAAGCTGTATTTCCAACCCAGTTACATCTTTTACCTTCATGTGGGGCCTTAGTTGCTTTACCATTGAACTCGCTTTCGCCTCGACCCCCCAAGTGGTTAGGATCGCAGGTATGTACCACCTGCCCAGATGGGAAGTCGATTTTGATTTTGAAAAAGTTGTGGCTGGGGCTGGGGGGCGGGGTAAGGTTAATGTGAGACTAATGCCATTTTGGTCTAACTTTAAAGAAAAAATTCTAAACTTCTACCCCTTGCTTTTTAAGGTAAATATGCTAAGGAAGGGTACTGTTTAAAAGAAAGATTTTTAAAGCTCATACAATTAAATAAATTTGCCTTTATTTTTCACAAGTCTGGTGGACATACATTTAATCAGATCCTTGCTATGAACATCACTTAATAATTTAAACTTCCTAAAATATAGTGTATGCCATTTTAACCTAAACTATTTTTCCCCCTTTGAGACAATCTTGCTATATATATATGTAGAGCAGACTGTAGCCCATACTGGTGATGCTCTTGGGTTCTGGGGTTAGGTGTGCACTACCAGGGATAAAGCTCAGGCTTTAGTGGCTGTCTTCCCTTCTCCATGCTGCCATTTAACAAGTGTTCATCATTGGTGTTACTATCATCTTTTTTTTCCTCTTTCTTCCCTCCCTCTCTTCCTTCCTTCCTTTTTTCCTTCCTTCCTTCCTTCCTTCCTTCCTTCCTTCCTTCCTTCCTATTTAGGGAATGTTCAGTCCTAAACAAAAGAGTGGAGCACTGACTCAAGATTAGAAGTTTGAAAATGGTCATGTGGGTTGAAAGGAAAATTCCAAGTGATGCTCGAGGTTGAGGTTTTCTGATAAACATGTGAAGAGGCAGAACACTGGGGCGTGTGAGCGCTGGCTGGTGGGATTAGTCAGGAAAAATCGCATGTGAAGAAGGCTCAGGACAGGAATGGGCCTACCTTAAGGAAGAATTCTCAAGGGTGGTGTTTAAAAGATAATCCCAAACCAAGGCAGCAGCATTACCTGGACTCCTGTCAGAAATACACAGTCTCAGCTGACCCTCTCCAGATGGCTGAGTCCAAAACTGGGGGGGTGGAGCTTATTCGTCTACACTTGAGTAAGTTCTCTAGATGGTTCTACTGCATTCCAGTATTTGAGAACACCCAGTGCAGTGCAAATGCTCCAAACCATGAGTGAACCTTGTGGAAAACATTTCATGTGCTCCCCCCCCATGTATACCAAGAATTGGAATAAGCCAACCAGGTGTCCAGCTGTCAACGTGTGGCTCTCTAGTGGCAAGGATAGATAAGCCTGAGAGAGGCTTTCAAAACATCTCTGCAGTAGACAGGGCAACGAAAGTATCATCATGCAGTTAATAACCCAGCTAAAACTACATGATGGTCAAGAAGTAAAAAACATTAAAACAATTGAAGTCATCTCAAAGCTGCTAAGTAACAGGCTCTAAGAAGGATTTTGAAAAAAAGATTTTGTTGGTGAGGGTTGGTTGGCTTTTTTGGTTTTTGCTTTTTGTTTGATTGCTTGCTTTTATTTTGGGGGTTTTCCTTTTGTTTTGTGGTGTGGTGTGTGTGTGTGTGTGTGTGTGTGTGTGTGTGTGTGTGTGTGTGTGTGTGTGTGTTTTATGTGGAGGAAAAAAGAAAGACCTGTAGTAAATAACACCGAAGAAAGTAACCTAAATAAGACAAGCCTTGTTTGTGTTGCAGCATTGGTTAAGTCCATGAGAAGCTTCGTAGCACAACCTGCCCATTGAGATCCTCTTTGGGGCACAGTGACTAGGTTCAGTCCAAATGTACTACAACTCCCTGAGAGCCACCCAGGGAGTGGCTCAGACAAATAAGCTTGTCTCATGTCTATGGAAACCCAAGAACAAAGTATCCTAAGAACCAAAGTCCAGTCACAGGTACTGATAGCATGCAAAAGACAAGTAGTAAATTTCCAACAGTTGCCAAGTCCATTCACTCAACATTATCCTTGCTTTTCTGTGTGAAAGGTGCCAGGGGTTATTATAGCTGTGTATGTGTGTTCATGTGTATGCACATGTCCATAGGGTCTTGAGTGTTGTTCCTTCTTAAGGGCCATCCACCTTGATTGTTGAGACAGAATCCCTCACTGAGATCTGGAACTCATCTAGACTAGCTGTCCATCAAGCCTCAGCGATCTGCTGTCTGTCTCCACCTTCCCCGTGCTGAGATTACAATTGCTATGCCACCATTCAAGGCTTTTTAACATGAGAATAAGGTTTAGCATTCAGGTCCTCCTGTTAGTATGGCAAGTGCTTTACTGACATCAAGATTAATTTGTGCTGCCCAAATGTTTTTGAATCTCTAGTCTTCCACCAGAGTAGGCTCAACTTATCCCTCCCTCTCCCATCAGCTAATAATTAGCACAACTCCACAGTTAGGGGTGGGCTTATTTAGATTCTAATGGCCTGGTTTTGCTAAACTAATCAAAATAGACATCCGTAAAACAATTGGATTACATGTCCTGAGCTTTCCTATCTAAAACTTCATTGGGAGTAAAAAAACAGGAAAACATCTTCCAATTTTTACTTACAAATGCCTCTTCTCGCCTCTTTCAGGATTTTGTCTATCATTTTGTCGTGTTTGTCTTCTACTTTGGAGCCTTTTTACTAGAAGCAGCGGCTACCTCCCTGCATGACCTGCAGTGCAACACAACCATGACGGTGCAGCCGCTCCTGGATGACAACCAGTACAACGTCAACGTGGCAGCCACAGTAAGTGCTCCCTGGAGGAAGCGCTGTCCTCCCACGGCCAAGCATCCAGGATACTCCTCAGGCAGCAGTGGCCTTTTAATTGTTGCCTCTAGAATTAAAGATGTAAGCCAGGCAGCGGTGGTGCACACCTTTAATCCCAGCACTCATGGGGGTAGAAGCAGGTGGATCTCTATGAGTTTGAGGCCAGCTTGGTCTACAGAGCTGGTTCCAGGACAGCCAGAGCTATATAGAGAAACCCTGTCTCAAAAAAAAACAAAAAACAAAAAACAAGCAAACAAACAAAAAACTAAATATGCAATAACTATTTGTTTATCTGTTCAGCGACCCTGTAGCAAAGTACTGTTGTCACCTGTATTGATGTGTGTGACCCCACTGCACCAAAAAATGTTGACATTATCTGAGGTGACATTGAGTCTATAGCACCTGACTTTGTAAGATGCACTGTCGCAAGGTTTTGTTTCTAGCCTTGCTCTTTTCTACTTGGGACCCATTTTTAATCGGCATTATTGGCTGCATATTTGCCATGAGTCTGCCAAGTAGAAGAGGATTTAGGGGGCTTAGGACTGACATGAATAAGTTTCAGTTCTTATTATTGGGGTCAGTGTCAGTGAGTGGGAAGACAAATTCACCAGCATTTATAACAGATGGGATATAGGAGGAAGCCTTCCATAGGGACTTAAAAACATTTTTCCTCTTTTTATAGATTGTAGTGAGCTCGACATTTTATATTAAATAATATAAAGAAATGGGGCTTTTTTCATTTCCATGGATAATTTTTAAAACCATCACAAAATAAAACTCTCTGTAATGAAATATCTTATTAATATTTAATAATTCCTATAGTGCATTAGTGAGCCTAGTGTCTTTCCTTGTTAGCCCTTGTCCCCTAAAGGGCTCAGCTTTTAGAGATCTCTGTAGTGTTCTTTTCTCAACATGTGTCTTCTGGAAACCTGTCTTTCTCCCTCTGCCAGAGTGAAGCCACCTCCCTGTGTGCATCAATGCTTCCAGTCTTTCATGACATTCCATTTTACCCACCCACTCTGGTCCAGCCAGAACTCGAGCTCCTGAGTTTTCAGCAGCTAAAATTGACCAGTCATTCATATGTCACACTGGATTAAATCTCTTGCTTTTCTTTTTCACTCAGTGTAGTTAAGAATGAGAGAATTTACTTCTCGCTAATCATTGCTTCTCCCAAAGCAATTATTCTCACTCAGAGGACCTTGTTTACATTAGAAATACATTACAGAAATGGGCAGCAAAGGAAGGGTTAATTAAACTGTAACAAATTTCTGTGGCGGGATCTGCTCCCCCTTCTCATGCTACCTGAGATAGTGAGAGTTTATCATTTTGAATTGTATTGTCTTATAATCTTCTTTTCATCACAAGCCTCTAAGTGTCACATGGGGACAATGTGGACTATTTGCTTATCTGCACTAAGTGCCGTGATGCATGCACAGTTGGTGTTAATGAAGTCCTTTGTGACAGAAAGGAAGCAGCTCAGACAGAGCAGGGCTTGGGCTTCTGTGTGAGGACTGGCTCCCACATGAGAGACAGACTCATGATTCTTTCCTATAGGTTCTGTGCACTGAGTTTGAAAACGCACAGAAATGATTTGATGTCTCCTTAGAGTTTGCTAGTGACTATCTTTTTAGCTGTGAAACTACTGGGTGGTTAAATAACAGACTAAATTCCTTAATATGGTGCCTGAAGAGATGGCTCAACAGTTAAGAGCACTGACTGATCTTCCAGAGGACCTAGTTTTGATTCCCAGCACCCACATGGCAGCTCACAACTGTCTGCAACTCCAGTTCTAGGGGACCTGACACCCATGGCAAAACACCAATGCACATAAAATAAGCATAAATAAATAAATACTTATCAAGTGGGCCTGATATGTGAGCAAATATTGTGTGTCAGTGTTGTAATAGGTGCGGCGGGGCTGCGTCCCCAGCACCCCAGCCACACCCCGGCCACCTGCAAGGCTAGCTTAACCCGAAATAATTACACAGACACTGTTATTCATTTAATCACTGCTTGGCCATTTCTATCTAGCCTCTTCTAGGCTAACTCTCGCACCTGGACTAGCCCATCTCTAATAATCTGCTGTAGCCCACAAGGTGCGCTTACCAG
>NC_022029.1:410255-413722 GCF_000317375.1 Microtus ochrogaster | reverse complement strand
TCTATACTAATACAAATTATTCATATCTATATCATGTCAGACTGACTGTAGATTTGAAAATTAAGAGCTATAGAGTGCAAAGGGAAACTCAGGGCTGTGAGGAGATAAAGCAAAATCATCAGAACATAGAAGACAATGAAATAATCCTCTGTATTGGGGCATCTTCAGGTCAGCTGGTGAGTGTTCATTCAGTGATCGCTTTGGAATGGGTTTTCTGGAAGTCTATACTGTGAATTTGATAGCAGTTTTTCTTTCCTTCTCTTAGGTTTTTACCTTTATGACGACAGCTTGTTATGGTTGCAGTTTGGTTCTGGCTTTGCGAAGATGGCGACCGTAACACTCCTTGGAAACCAACAGTTGTGTGCTAGTTTCACCTGTCTGCTTTATCTGTCTGATTGCCTGGGTACCATTTGTCCCAGCATTCCAAGCATCATTTACTTTGTACAGAGAGAACCTAAGTTAAAACTATGGTGTGTTTTGTTTGTGGGATTTTCATTTTATTCTGATGTTGGAGAAGTATTCTTTCATTTTCCAGCTCTCTTTACTTAAGTACATTTCCCCTGCATATTCTTAAAATATGCAGACACTGTTCACAAAACAATAGTATTCCTTTTGTTTCTTAAGTCACCCAAACCTTAATAAGAGTAAATAACTAGAACAATATATCCCAAGCAGGCTTCTCATTTAATTCTGTATCTAATGTAAAACAGAGAATGATATACATTTTTCATAAAGGGGTCAGATAGCACATATGTAAGATGTACGGTTTCTATGGCAATTGTTCTGTCCTTTGGTAACATAAAAGCAGCTATAGACACTATGTAAATAAATGAGTATGTGTGTATCCTAATAAAGCTTTATTTACAAAAAGGGAGCAAGACTGGATTTGGTCCACAGGCCATAATTCTATCAACTACTGCCATATATTGAACTAATCATGAAAGTTTATCAACCTCATTAGATGAGCCACATAAGATAATTTTTTTTTCATTTCGCAATAATCACATTGCCTTTTGTTACTAGTCGAATACTTACCCTTAAAAGGGCATACAGCTTCTCAAGCCAAACCCAGCAGAGTCTTGGGTGTAGGGAAAAATAAGGTATGAAATAAACTCCAAACTAGTGGTTTCCTAACCGCTCAGAAGATCTCACATGAGAGTGCTTAAGACAAGATCCCCAGAGGCAGTTAATCACTCCTGGAACTGGTATCTTGTACTGATGTCATACTTTGGTTTATTTATGCCAGAGAGTGTGGATATTTGCCCTGTGCATGAATATATAAATGTTTATGCGTTTAAAGCTTTTCCAAATAGCTCTCTAATAAGTTGAATTTTTACTCCTGATGGTTTTCGCATCTCCTTTCTGAGTTAAATCTGAATAGACTATTAACTATAACATAAAGCTATAGGTTCTTACATGCTTTGATCATAGCCCAGATATCTATGTTGTATTTATGTTGGTGTCAGGCAGACAAAGTCATTTAAAACAACAGCTAACACAAAAGCTAGCTCTGGCTGAATAGTACAGAAAGAAAAAATCCTAATCTACCCATTGACATCATAGACTAGGCAATGCACCACAAAGGCTTGAATTGAGAACAAAGTAAAGCTAGGCTACCGTTCCCACCACAGTCTCCTTCGAGTTACTTGCCCACTGCTTTAACAGGGCTGCTACTGGAAAAGGGGGCTTGAGGATTGTTTTCTGGCTGACCCATCACCTGAGAGTGTCATGAAGCTGGAGTATTATATTTCATGGAAGACAGAGGAAAAAGCATGAATGAACAGCATAGTGTTCAATCGCATAACCAGTGGCCAAATGTTGTTTATCTAATACTCTCCCAAAAAAAGAACATACTGGGGGCTAGCTTGGTGGTACAGCTAAAGAAGAAGTACACTTCAATGTGTACCTTGAAGGAACCCATCTCACAGCCTATACACCTATCTCTTAGCTCTTCTATAATGCCCTGCTTCCTTCATTTTTTTCCAACTCCAGACCACACACCAAAAACCTGTATTATGAATTATATATTATGAAGTCATAAATGTGCCATAAAGATACATTGTGCACTGTACTTTGGATCACTAAAATGTAATACACTAGAATTTAGTTGAGATTTTTATCCCTCTCCGCAAGGTGTTAAGAGGCCATGCTTGGTTTGGTATTAACTTAAATGAACTCGTTCAGATGTACTTGTGGTCCTTTTGTAAATGGATCGCTTCTAGATTAGAAAGACCTGAACCCAAAGCCCACTAACTGTGAATACTTAGATCTGTAGTTTGATTGCATTCTAGACTGGTGAGCTGCGTGACAAAGCACTTGAACAAAAAATGATGGCGTTTAAGAATCTCTTTACGTATCTTAGCTGTACAAACGAGAAAGTGTTGGTTGGTCTTAAAATTCTGATAAATTTATTTTATAAGTGTTATGACTCTAATAAAGTATTCATTTGATAACCTCTTGGGTCACTTTTTCTTTTTTTGACATTCGGTTAACTGTTTGGTAGAAACTAGATTGAAGTTCCAGACTCATGAATGATCTGTGTTCCAGCAAGTGGTTGAGGGTGAAAGGGATTCTCTCGGGAAATTTTACTAAATCTTTCTCTGGGGTGAAGATGAGGAGCTAAAACCTGGCGAGGTAGCACTAGAGGGAAGTGGACATGAGGGACATGAGAAGGGCATTATGCTTTTTTTTTTTTTTCGAGACAGGGTTTCTCTGTGGCTTTGGAGCCTGTCCTGGAACTAGCTCTGTAGACCAGGCTGGTCTCGAACTCACAGAGATCCACCTGCCTCTGCCTCCCGAGTGCTGCGATTAAAGCGTGTGCCACCACCGCCCGGTGGGCATTATGTTTTTCTTAGAAAGCATTTGGCCTGTGCGTCCATGTCAGCGGGTGTTTTGAAGTATTTAAAAATATTATCTCACCTAATCCTCATAATAACTACCGGATGGCATGGATACTGTTATCTTATTTTAAATATTAGAGGACTAAAACGCTAAGGAGGACAGAGGCCAGTGTCCTCCACTTACCATGGGACAACGCGGCTTCAGAGCCTTGCAGTCTGTCTTGAAAGCCCAAGCTCTTGATTTCTCTATATGCCTCCATTATTCCATATTTTACTTCCTTCCCCCCCCAAAAAAAGGATCTAGTAAAATAATTTTTCATGTTTAAACACATAATCATATCCTCTCTAAGACTATTTTGTCTTAAATAAGAAACATGGGTTTTGCTAAGCTAATTTAGGCCAGCCTGGGAAATGGGGATGTAGCTGAGTTGGTAGAATGCTTGCCTTGCTTACATAGCTCTGGGTTTTGTTTTTAATTTTATTACTTAAAAAAAAAATACCAATCCAAATCCCTACTCCCTCCCCTCCGCCCATTCCCACTCCCTCCACAGACTCTCCCACCCCACCCCCTCCAATCCTAAGAGAGGGCAATGCACCCCGCCCTGTGGAAAGTCCAAGGCCCTCCCT
>NC_022029.1:388679-409765 GCF_000317375.1 Microtus ochrogaster | reverse complement strand
AGAAATTTAGGCCAAGACTGCATGAAGAGTGTCCCATTAGGCAGCTATCACCTGTACAGACCCAGAATTTCTTGCCTGCCTTGTTCTCTAATTTGTTAATTTTGAAGTGTGAGGGTCTAGGCTAATGGTGGCAAGGGACACTTCTGTGAACGTCATTGCCTCATGTTGAGTCAGCTCTTTTCCCAATTGTCCTGCATACTCAAAATATATGCACTATCTGCTCACTGGCTGAAACACATGACAAAATTCTGTACCAGGCTTTCTCTGACCACCAGACCTTAAATCATGACATTGAGACTTTTAGTTATGAATGCTGGGCCTTATTTTAGGCTTTTCCCACTAGTTCTTGTGACTAATATTAACATGTTTCTCTTCATCTATGCTTTGCCCTAGGGATTTTTTTACCTTCCTTTCACTCTATACGTCCTACCTTTCTACTTCCTTCATGTCTGGCTGACTTGTGTCTGTCTGTCTGTCTGTCCCCCAGTATACCACTCTTTTTGTTCTTATTTTTTCTTGAGCCTAGATTCCTCCTCCTGCTTATTCTCTCTGCCTGCCAGCCCCACCTATCCCTCTACTGCCTAGCTATTGGCTATTCAGCTTTTTACTAGACCAATCAGGTTTCTTAGGCAGGCAAGGTGAAACAAATACAACACATCTTTACATGGTTAAGCAAATGCAACAGAAACAAATGCCACACAGTTAACCAAATGCAATATAAATAAATGTAACATACCTTTACATTGTTAGATAAGTATTCTACAACATGAACAAATGCGACACGTAAAGGCCAAGCATTTATGACTAATAATAAGTCTCCACGTCATGATTTGGGAGTCGGTTGGTGGCCCAAATGAAAGCCTGCTACACCCAAATGAGTCTTTATCAGAAGGAAAAGACTTAGAAGAATATTAGTGTATAAAGTGAGCCACAAGCCAGGCGGTGGTGGCGCACGCCTGTAATCCCAGCACTTGGGAGGCAGAGACGGATCTCTGTGAGTTCGAGGCCAGCCTGGTCTACCAAGGGAGTTCCAGGACAGGCTCCAAAGCTACAGAGAAACCCTGTCTCGAAAAACAAAAATAAATAAATAAATAATAAAACTAAATAAATAAATAAAGTGAGCCACATCACTGTAGGTGGTTGGGAGCCACCGCTGTTTTTCATCATCTCCCTCATCAGTGGTCAATTCTGAATTGCTGGAGAAGGAGCTGAGTGTTCTACATCTGTATTCATAGTCAGGAGGAAGAAAGAGTGACACTGGGCCTGGTTTGAGCATTTGAAACCTCAAAGCTCGCTCCAGCGGCACACTTCCTCCAACAAGGCCACACCTACTTTGACAAAGCCACACCCCTTACTAGTGCCACTCCCTATGAGCCTCTGGGGTCATTTTCATTCAAGCAACCACAAGAGTGAACACTGAAGCCTTGAATATCTACAAGTCCTCTTACTGCTTCTGACTCTACTTCTTATTCTCTTGTTGATTTCAGGTAAGTAGGTATTAAATTGCTAACAAAGTTCAACTCAAGATTATTGGGGGATGAAAATTAGTTACTGGAGTATTGAGTATACTTGCTATTTTAAAATTGCAGAATTTTAGACATTTATTTGAAACTATATTTTTCACATTCATTTGCAATGAAAACTTCAGAATACCTAGATCTCCCATTCATACATTCACTCAACAACTATTTACTGAACTCTTATATGTGCCCTATGGGTTCTAGATGTAAAGAAAATGAGGCACCTATTCTCATGGGGCTTCCATTTAAGGACAACGAGGCACCAAATACATGCAAAGATACAGTAGTCCTTCTGTAGATTGAGACCCTGTATATCGTCAGGTTTGCCTGACCATGAATAGAAAATAATAAGGAAATCAATTAAGCCTGAATTAAACATGTGCAAACTTTCCTTGCTATTATTCTTTACAGCATATGGCATAGCAACTATTCACATAGCATTTAATGCATAAGTAATGTTGAGATGATTTATGGTGTATGGGAAGATTGTATAGGTTATATGCAAATACCATCACTTAATATTCAAGACTTAAGCATCTGAAGATTTGTTTCCACAGGATGTCCAGGGGCCATTTTCCATCGATCCTGAGAGATGGCTATTGCGTATCAAGTGGTGAATGTTCATGAGTGCAAAGGACAAAAGTCAAAATAAGTAGAGTGTAGCAGTTTTTACTAACCTCTGGTGGGAAGAAAGTCTAGTGCACAATAAGTAAGAGGAACCCTGTAGCTGAAAGAGAGGGTCATAGCCTGGTCCGGCGTAAAGGTCATTTATGCATAGAGGGCATCTTACGAAGGACTGTTGAGAAACCACCTGGTGTGACCAAATTTCAGCAAGAAAGGGTGTTGTTTCCAGTGAGTCAGGAGTGGAAGCATTGAGTGAGCTAAGGTAAAACCAGTGTGGGGGTACAGCTCTTAAAAAGAAATTCTCCTTGAAATAAAGGACTCTTTCTGTGTTGGCAGGGAAGCCATCTCAGGAATGATGTGGTCTGACTTTGGGATATTTAATAAGTTCTTCTCAGTGTCTCAGGGGCAGAATGACTGCCTAGTATGTGATGATGATGTCCTGGGTTCAATCCCCAATATGTTTGTGTGTGTGTGTGTAAGAGACAGAGAGAGATAGAGAGAGAGACAGAGAAAGAAATATATCAATTGATTGGTTGCACATCGCGAGAATAAGAAGGGAATCAAGATTAATGGTGGCGCACGCCTTTAATCCCAGCACTCGGGAGGCAGAGGCAGGCAGATCTCTGTGAGTTCGAGACCAGCCTGGTCTACAAGAGCTAGTTCCAGGACAGGCTCCAAAGCCACAGAGAAACCCTGTCTCGAAAAAAACAAAAAAAAACAAAAAAAAAAAAAAAAAAAAGATCAAGGGTGAAGAAAGTTCTTCCTGCTCTGTGGGTGGAGGAGGTTTGGAAAGTGAACAGGATTAGGTTTTGAGCAACATGACAGTTTTATAGAAACAGATTACTACAAACACAGTTTTGTGTGGTGGAAATTGGAAATCAAGGCTCACAGGAGCCAGACTCCCTCTGAGACCCACAGCAGCCTTCCTGGCATCTCCATAGCTTCTAGCGGTGGCCATCAGTCCTTGGCATTCTTGGATGGCAGCTTAGTTTCTACTCTCTCCATAAATTATACATCAGGGTGAAATTCTAAAAAGGGAAGAGTTCTGTTTTGTTAAGGGACTTGACAATCTTCAGAACTTTGACATTCTTTAAGATAACTTTACCAAGAAGGTATGGTACCAACTTGGAACTGGAAGTTCTGAATGATTTCCTGGAAAACTGAGGAAGTCTTAATCACCAAAAATAACTAAATGACAACCAACATAGGTTAAGCACTGGCCAAGAGGTGGAGTATGATGCTGAAGAAAATATCCCGGAAGCAGCTTTCTTTGAAGAGAGCGGCATAAAATGTAAACATGCTATAGCATGGAGATAGTTAATCTTGGAGAGACCCTGTGAAGCTGCAGGTAAGAGTAACCAGTGCAGTCCGAAGAGGAAGTGGATCACAACGCTTCTTGGTAGAAGTGACAGATGAGAGACCTGAGAATCCAATCAAGAAAGGGGAGCAGATATGGAGATAATGTCCTCTTGTAGAGACTCGTCAGAAGAGATTTCATTCAGAGAGGCAGCCATTTTGCTCAGCTCTTGCATGGAGGATAAGCGGTGGGCCTGTAGGACGCAGGCTGCAGTTGTTAGTGGATGCTAACCACCCAGCTCAGGCTAAGGCATTGTGTTTTGTCCTACGGGGCCTCCGCCTCACTCCCATAATCCCCTGAGGGACGTCCACGGTGTTCTGTGAACTGACATTCTAATACGACAGCTCTAGAGCTGACAGCAGCCCCTTTTCTAAAATGAAAGGCCTGAAGTCCCTCTTACTTTTCAGTTTCTGCTCATCTCACATGTGACATAATCAAGTGCACAGTCTTCAGTAGTCAGAACCCCTGGATTGATGCTCGATGAAAGGAAGCAAAGGCAGAACGGCCTTCTGAAGTGAGGGAAGCTGCCGGGGTATTAATTATTGTTGGGCTACTTTGAATTCGCGTTTTTCCTTCAGTGTGAACAATGAAGCTTGCATCCCATATCCATCATAGGGGGTTTTATTATGCCTTCCTGGTTTTATTATGCCTTCCTCAACATTTCCCATTAACCTATAAAATTCAAATCAGTTCTGACATTTCAAGCTGTCTGTTAGAGACTTGATCTGGAGGCACTGAAATAAAGAATTTACTTCAGAAGGCAGAATAGAGCTTACCAGAGGCAGGGAAGGCAGAGGGAGTTTGGCAGAAGGTGGCTATAAAGCTGAGCAGGGTTAAAGTTCTGATATTCCCATGCACGGTGGGAGACTGCAATCACCAATAATAAATAGTGTATTTCAAAATAGGGAAAGATGTGCTGTATGTATATATGTTGAAACATCATACTAATCATACTATGGGTATAACTGCATGAAAAAAAAATAATGAAACCTAAAAAAGAATTTAACCTATTTTACCAAACAAATCTGCATTCATTTGTTGTGTGAGTCTTGGGAAGAATTAGGAAGATTAGAATATGTTTTTAAACCACTATACTTCTAATGGCTGTTAAGCATGTTAACTGTCAAAAGCAATTTTGCATTTCTTTTTCTGAACAGAACTTTGAACAAATGAGTGATCCCCCTCCTTAGACTGCAGAATACCACGAGCAGAGAACATCCACAGAGCAGACCTTATGTGCTAGTTATTAATTGACAAATCCTGCATACATTAAACTTAATCTTCACAATAACAAGGATATTCTTTAATGGTCATTGTTTGACCAAAATGTGCATACAGGTCTCATAGCAGCCAGGAGAGCAGTGTAAAGTAATTGTGGGACGGGTTCTTGATGAGTAATTGATGTGGGAGAAGCCAGTCTACTATGGGTGGTGCCAGCCCTGGGCAAAGGGTCTTGAGTTATACAAGAAAGCGGACTGAGCAAACCATGAGGAGCCAGCCAGTAAGCCGTGCTCCTCTGTGGCTTCTTCAGACTGTCCTTCAGGAAGTCCTGACTGACTTCCTTTGATGATAGATGGTGCTGTGGAAACGTGAGATGAAATAAACCCTTTTCTCTCCAAGTTGCTTTTGGTGATGGATGACATTTTATCATCGCTATAGAACCTTAATTAAGACAGTAATGCAACTAGGAATATAGCCATGCCAGTCTCATGAAGGGCTGCAACAGAGCCAGCCAGCCGTGGTACCCAGAGCCTTTGAAAGGTGACAGTTCTGAACCAGGGGCAAGGAGCTAAGCAGATAGACTTTCTAATCTTCACAAACCATGAATCTGCTGAAGGAACGTAAGAGTGTTTTTTTTTTTTTTTTCAGGGAAAAAAGAAGACCTTTCCCTGGATCTCTGTCTGCCTCTGTTTTCATACCCCAACCTTGTAAGCTCTCCATCCTCCCTTAAAGTATTCTCACGGTCACTGAGCTACCAAGCGAATGAGTGGATTCTTTAAAAGGAGACGTGGCCTCCTAGGCTTCCATTGGGTTGTGTTTTACAATTTATGATGCCTGGCCAACTCTACCTAGAACTTAAATGAGTTCTGGTCGCTTACAGTAACTGTGGTCAAATGATCAAGCCTACTGATAAAATGTCCCCAAACAAGACAGGCCAATGCGAGAATACTTTCTCATGGAACCCGTTAGGCAGGTTTTATGCTTGTATTGCAAAGCCACAAGTGAGAATTCTTCTTAGGCCTCCTGTTTCTCTCCGTCACTTCAAAATTTCCCTTTCTTTTTCTTTTTTTTTTTTTTTTCAAAATTCACACAGAACTTTACTGGGCAGAACCCAATGACAACAATAATAACAAAAAAACAATTCTTTTCTAATACAGTTAATAGCAATACATGTCATAGCAAATATATGATGTAACCTTTAAGTAGACTTTTCTGTCCCACCAACCAAAATTTCCCTTTCCATTCAGAACAAGCAAACAGCTAAACAGAGATGCTCACCGTTCCTTAAGCTATGCTTCCCTCCAGCCAGAAGAGGGCGCTCAGGACACATTTTAGAGATTTCCTGGGCAGCTACTCAAGGGTGGGAAACTTCAGCAATATTTTCCATTCCGAGTCTCTTTCCTCGGGGTAACATGAAAAATCCAAACTTTAAGGAAGTGTGTAACATGCTGCTCAGCGTGAGAGCCAAGAGCCTTGGTCCCTCTTAGGGCACTAACCCGAGCTTAACGCTGGAAAGCGGTGAGTAACACGACTATAGTTGGGATGCCTGTTTTTACAGCACAGGAGGGGAGTGGTAGGGTGCCGGCAGAGGTTTGGAGACCGGCGATACCAGTGTTTTGTATGTTCTTGGGCATACCACACGTCACCATAAAGAGTTAGCTTTCCAGCACCTTCCAGTATTTACTGTGACCCCAGATACAATTTCAAAAGTGTACACTGGGCTCCCTTTGCAAAACATGTCTCCTTCAATTCTTCCCTCCTTTTCTAAAAACCTTCAGTGAGCAAACCTTCAGTGATGAAAGGCATCGTGCATCCCGTAAGAGGAGCACATGCGGAAAAAAAACAGCGCTGCACTCCATAGCAAACGTCCTGGTGTCTTTTTCACTAAAATAAGATCTCCCCCATAGTTCTGTCTGTCCATTCCAGAGAAAGAGCGCGGATTCAGGATTCAGCTCGAACACATTCAGCTCTGGCTCGGGGATGTAATTTGGGGCAAATCTCCTAATTTTTAGTTCAGTTTCCCCTACAGCCTAGATAACGAGTCTTGCCCTGATCTGCAAGGACTGTTAGACGCGCAGCTGTGTTTGACTTATTGTTTGAGCAAACCAGCCTGGCTTTAACCAGTGACTCCCGCCAATGCTCTCCGGGCCTTGCTTTGTTCTATCCAGATAGTTCTGGTTTCTAAGGTGAAAAGTCAAAGTTTTCACTCATTCTCCCCTATAATTGTTATATACATCAAATTATCTCTTTCATATAAATCCTCTTTTTTCTTGTGGAGCTCTGCGTCCCATATATGGCATGGGCGGTTTTTTTGTTTTTTGTTTTTTGTTTTTTTTCTGTTTCTCCTTTGCTTTGTTTTGTGTGTGTGTGCTACGTACTCCGGTTCACTTCTGTGAGCACACATGTGTGTTCATGGAGGCCAGAGGTTAATATCAGACCCTCCTTTGTCATTCTCAACATTGTTGGTTGGTTTGTCTGTTTGTTTATTTGTTGGCAGCAGGGAGGACACAAGATTTCCCTGTGTAGCCCTGGCTGTCCTAAAACTTGCTTTGTCCCGAAACTAGATTGGCCTTGAACTCAGAGATGCGCCTACCTCTGCCTCCTAAGTGTTAGGATTAAAGGTGAGCACCAACACTGCCCAGCTTCAACTTTGTTTTCTGAGACCAGGTCTCTCACTAAATCTGAAGTTCATTGTTTGGGGAGACTTACCCAGCAATCCCCTGAGCTTTTATCTCCCTATTCCACTAGAATTAGAGGCATGCTCCAGGTCCCTTGGCTTTTATATAGGTGCCAGCCCTCCAAACTCAGGCCCGGTGCCCAGGCACCCCTCCCCAGTCCTGTATGTGAGAGCAGTTGTGATCATCCAGAGAAAAGCTCTTCGACTCAGACCTACTAAAACTCCTGTGTGGAAGCAGGAGAGGGCTCATAAGACATCTTACAAGGAACCCAGTGCTCTGGCCCTCCCAAAGGATGTGTAAGCAGTTAACTTAAGTAGTAGCCTCTTCCTGGGACATAGCCACCATGTTGGTAACCCTTCATCCACTGTCCTTTAAAACCCAACTTAAGCTCAATGGATCACAAAGCTAGACTTGAATAGAGCCATTTCTTTGGTCTGCCAATGCCTTCTCTATCTAGGGTGCATAAAGACTCCTCGATAAAAGTGACATAGCACTGACATGTGGCCCCCTCCATGCTCAGGATGCTAACTCCAAGAATAACACAGGGGGTAGGGAGCCATTTCTAAAAAGTTAACTTCAGCAACAGTTGGTGCTGACTGGTGTCTTAGAGAGGATCTAACATGGTTCTTAAATAATATTATAGGCCAACAAGAAGGCTCAGGGAGGACAGGTGCTCACCATCAAGCCTGACATACTGAATTCAACAGAGACGCAACCCCTGCAAACCTGTTCTCTGAACTATACAAGAGCCCTGAGACGTATCAATGTGCACACATCTGTATACGAAACAAAGTATAATTTAAAATTTTTAAGAGACAAGAATCTCAGTAAAAGTCTGTCTTCAGTAATATTGTATATTGCATTACATATGGGTAAAATACATGCAGAAGTGAAACTTTCAGTTTAAATATTAACTTTATTGCCATCATATGTTATTTGCCACCGTCATTAAAGGAGGCAGATATTATTTACGATGTACTGAGGTGCTAACTGAATCTCAGAGTCAGGTTTTTGGACTTCCTAGTTCAATTTTTTTTATACAACATAACATCATTTTATAGGCTCATTACAAGCTATTACAAGTCCAAGTACATTTTTAAAGAACGGGGTCTTCTTTAAAGGTCCTCTCTTGATCTCAGCAAACATGCCAGAAAGTGGTGTGATAACTTTGGCTACTCTTAACTTAAGAAATCCAATGGTGAGCTGGAGAAATGGTTAAGAGCACTGGCTGCTCTTCCTGAGGTCCTGAGTTCCATTCCCACCACCCATGTGGTGGCTCACGTCCATCTGTAGCCATCACAACAATCCCTTTTCTGGTATGCATGAAGACAGGCCACTCATCAACATAAAATAAGTAAATAAATATTCCTTTTTAAAAAGAAATAGAGTAGATTTAAGCTGATTCTGGCTACCTCACCAACAGGTAAACAAAGGTTTTGCAATTCTTAAGAGAAAGGTAGACTGTACAGTCCCACGAGGAGAGCCTGGCAGTGAAGACCGACTCTTCCATCTTTTGGCTAACAGCACTTCGGAGCAGCTGCTTCATAGTTGACAGTCACAGGGAAACATAGCAAAGCGAAAGACGGTAGGGGCTTGTCACCATTTGGATGATAAGAACTGAAGGCCCTCATTGCAAATAACTAAGCTCTGACTGTTCCTCGAGCCTTCCGGTGCCCAGGGTTTGTATACCTGTTATTAAACTCGCTCTTCGCAACGGGCATGTTGTGGAGATGCTGACAAGAAGAGATGCAAATGACAGTGTCAGAAATGTGTAATTTGTGTTTTTAGCAGTGCGATGCACTAAGACCAAGGTCGTGGCTGTGTGGCAGGGCCTTGTCAATCATTAAACAACCCTCAGAGATAGTGGCGGTCCACATTACATGAGGACAGATAAGAAAGAAAAAGCTCCCGGACTTTCTGATGCATGATTCAATGGCTTTCACAGGAAGATAGTAGGAAAATAATGTCACAATGGAGTTGGGAAACATTGTGTAGCAGGCACTGGGTGATAAGCTATAGGTCTCCTCTCTTAATTCTGTGAGCTTTTGAGACCTGTGATGACACAAAGGATAATCTCAGTAGGACTACTCCAGGTGCAAGGAATCAGGTGAAGGGAGGGGGAAAGCAGGGCAGCAACAAGCTGCGCCACCACCCAGACTAAAGGAGACCATGGTACAGGAATGGGAGGCAGCAGAGGTGGGAAGGAGGCCTGTGACAGTTGGGGACATGCTAGCCAGGGAGGGTGCTAGGTTAAAAGGATCAGGTGATTTGAGGGTGTGGAGGCTGAATAGCGGGTACCAAAGTCACAGGACCTAGGGACAACCCCCAGCAGGATGACTGTATCTTGAGGATAACTACAGAGCAGCGGTGGTGGCACACACCTTTATACCCAGCACTTGGGAGGCAGAGGCAGGCAGATCTCTATGAGTTTGAAACTAGCCTGGGCTATAGTGCAAGTTTCAGGATACGTTCCAAAGTTACAGAGATACCCTGTCTCGAAAAACCAAAAATATAAATAAATAAATAGAAGATGAACTAGAAAAGATGAGTTCAAGTATCCGAACACAAAATAAAGATAAGGAGATGGAAGACCTAATTCCTTGTCCCGGTTTGCACAACGCCCACTCTACATGTGTTTAAATATGTGAGTATAATTACTGTACATCATCAACTTAGAAGTTGCGGTAGGGAATGGGGACACGGGCTATCCTGGTCACAGCACATGGCACATGAAGATACATGCGTCGCACTTCACATTCTACCCAAGAAATATATGTAATTAAATCATCTTAGAAAATCATTGGAAAGTCCAAAGAATTAAGGCTTCACTATATTAATATTGGAGAGAAGAATAAGTCACTTTGATGTAGAAATTTTTTTTGAAACTCAACATATAAGGGAGATTAAACTGTACTTTTCCTCATTGATGTGAATCAAAAAAATATCAAAAATCTTCACTTCTAAAATCCTGCTGATTGTCAAATATTACAAATATTTCACAACTCTAGGAACAGGTTAGGCTTCTCCTGAGGCTGCATGGTCTCTGAGATTAGAAATTATCACTATGACATAACCCTACCTATCTTAAACAGTAACTAGACATTTAAATTATGAAAAATTAAAACATTTCCCAGAATTAATGGTCCAATCACAACATATTGAATGTTTTAGCAAAGGCTTACTATGTGGGTGGTCTGTGTGCATGTGTGTAGGCACAAGAACAGGCCTATTTTTTCCATCATCCAACCCAAGTTTAATGAAGGCCATGATGGGTCTCAGCAACAAGGAAGTGGACTTCCTGGCCTTTGCACACAAACCTAGTAGAAGAAAGTGAATGCTATAAACCATAAAATAATAGCATCATAAGCACAGTTCTGTGGGTATGTGGAGGAGGTCCTGGTCCTGCATATTGATCAAGAACTTACTGGGTGGGTGGGTTTGTTTTTAATTAACTGGGCATGATCAGAAACGCTTCCTGGAGGAGCAGATGTCTAAGCGGAATTTGAATCGAACATGTGAATTAATTAAGTATTTGCGAGGGCGAGGATTTTAGAAAATGGGAATAACAGCTGTAAAAGAACAAGAAAAGCGAGGCTTGAGTGTGGAGAGCTAGAAATAGCTCCTGTGACTAGACTAACTACAGTGGGGACGAGAAGGAGAAATTAGGAGCATGGCAACCTGGTGTGTAATGTCACCTCAGTCCTGAGGGGCAGGACATCACACACTGAAGCAGAGTCCTGGCTTGATGACACCTGGAGAGAGAAGCTAACAGCAATGACAAGAACGGACGGTAGAAGGGTTAAGGAGTTTAGCGCAGGGAGTTGGGAGGCTGCTGAGTGACATGTGTAGATGATGAAACCGCAAATTAACGTAATGGTAAAGTAGTAAATGATGAGGAAGAGACGTAGATAGGAAAGATAAAACTAAGTAGAATTGATGAGTATATGGATGGGTAGTTATTAGTAAAGGACTGTGTGTGTGCCTGTGTGGCTCTGTCTTTCTGTCTGTCTGTCTTTCTGTCTGTGTTTGTATCTGTATGTTTCTATGTTTGCGGCCGGGAGTGGTGGGTAAGTGGATAGAAAGGCAGAAGGAAGGGGGCTATAATAAATTTGATTTAAGCACATTAATACAGCTGAAGTCCTGACCATAGTTGTATGATTCAGAGATGCAAGCTGGAGACATGAGAAGACACCTAGAAAGAGACCACAGTCTGGGCTTGGAGTGTCTCCAAAAGACCCGTATGTTGAAGATTTCGTCCTTAGCCAGTGGTGCTATTGGGAACTGGTAAACATGCGGTAGGATGGAAGGAACTGGAGGTATTGGGGACATGCCTTTAAAGGGAGTTTGGGGACCTTAGTGCCCCCCTTGCTTCCCAGTCACCATAAATTTCCTCTGTTGAGAACTGGCACCAAGATACGTACCACAAGACCAACAGGAACAGGTCAAAGAACCCCAACCAACGTACCACAAGACCAACAGGAACAGGTCAAAGAACCCCAACCATTAACCAAAACAATCTCAAATTGTGAGCCCAAATAAATTTTTTTAAGTTAATAATCTTGGGTGTTTTGTTATAGTAATTGAAGGCCGATACACTCAGGGGACAATCCATTAACTCACCAATGAGAATGTGCAGAACAAGAGAAGAATGCCAATACAGAACAGATGGATGAAAAATAGACCAACAACAATAAAGAACGGCCACGCAAAGAGGGTCAACATGACTTGAATAAAATTAGTCAAAAGCCCAGGAGAGTGTTCAGCCCACCAAAGCTGGAGGGCCATTCACAGACTGATCAAGCCATTCCGCGAGAGGCTGGGGCAATGAGAGGGGAACCAGGCAGTGTGCTCGCTATCCCAGAAGGGATAGAACCTGCTCATTTCCAGCACCATCAAGTCACACGGAGAAAAAAAGAGGAGAGGATAAAAACCGAGTACCTTGGCATAACAGAGAAAAGCAAAGATTTGCTCAAAGACTGCCAGACTCTATTTCTCTTTTCTTACCTTGCCTGATGTGATATCAACTGGGGTATGTAAGGCCCATAGATCCTTATCCATCCTTGCAAACTCCTAAAAACTCTTCAAACATTTCCTCCAAAACTCCATTACAAAACCTGAGCTAGCTAAAAGCTATTTGAAACCTTTGTCTCTCAATGATAGAAGCAAATACACATTTTTTCTGAAGAAACAATATTATGCACAACATGCTCATACGTGATACATGTCTGCCTTTTAGCATCCAAACAAAATTTCAATTCCAAAACTGCGCATTATTTCAACGACTAGAATATGGGCATATAGAATTCGTGTGATTTTTTTTCTGTAGTGTTTTATCTGTATTCGTGAATGTGTCTGTCTGAGTGTAAGCTACCTTGTGGAGAAAGGGAAGAAGATGATGCTTGAGGGATCCAGAAAAGAATACTGGGTCCCCCCAAACTGGAGGCACAGTCAGTTGTGAGCCTCCTGACATGGGTACTGGGACGCAAACTCGGATTCTCTGGAAGAGCAGCGAGTGCTCTTAAGCTCAATGCCACCTCTCAAGCCCCCAAATTATTATATTTCTAACACCTCAGAAAATACACTGTATATGTTTTTCTTTCTGGATTAAGCACCCCTGATGGAAGCCATATATAATATTTATTTTGAGTGCGAGAAGCCTTCTGGCAGAATCCAAGTTACTGGACCAAACAACAGTCTATTTGTCCCTCTCTATGGCAACTCTCGCCGCTGCTCCAGTGCGCTCATTCCACCGAGCCCCATGGAGCCTGGAGGGTGCTCCCTGGCTCGTGAAGACGTCCTGTCCTGAAGATGACCTCGTTCCCCTGAGCGCTGCTCGCTTCCTTCACTTTATGGCCCAGGGGCTGCTGGCTCCCTTTCCTGCCCTGCACCTGGGCCCGCTTCCGTTTTCTTTTCCATGAAATCTTCGACCGGGAGAATCTTCCTCGTCTCCTTTGGCAAGCTGGGGATCATTACCATTTCAGAGCTGATGGGGGGAAAAATAACTTGGAGGGAACACTTAGTTCAAGCCCTTCCTCTCAGAAATAAGGATACTGAGGGGCGGAGAAGTGAAAGGACTTGGCTGTAGTGACTCGGTGATTTATGACCAAGTGGGGACTTCAATCCAAATGGCTGCCCCACTTTCACCATCAAGATTCAAACATTGAATGAATGGGTGCTCTATGGTCATTTATGTAAGTATCTGCTTACTGATGACTCTTTAAGGATGGATGTTTTCATTATGCTTTGCTGGATAACTTGTGACCCAATATTTATTGTCTCTTCTCGAAACAATGCCTTGAGTTTCCTCTCTACTGTCCTTTCTCCATCTCCTTTTTACTCAGTGAAGCAAGGTCTGCTCAGTCCACCAGTTCCTATGCAGAACATGGCTGAGGACTGCAAGCTTTCAGCACAGTGTTTCGTTTAGGAATGTCCCCTGGCCCAGGCTGAGATCTGGGAGAGAGACTACCATGGGGGCAGATCCTTGTAGTCCCTCCATGGACCCTGGCAGCATCCGGCCTCAAGCTCCTTGAACCTTTTTGCCATCACAAGAAGGCACTCACCAATTCTGCTAGCATCTCTAAATTTGAGGCTCTTGTTTGAGCCTCTATATCTCTTATTGCTGTATTTCCTCCTTCCTGTGAGCTTTGGAGTCCCATAAACCAATAAAGACCCTTTGCTCATAAGTCCAGTCTTGCAACCCAAAGTGCTTTAACCAATGAAATGAGCTTTCACAAAGTCTCTTCAGAGAGACTGTCAGTGTAACGCGAATCATGATTTGCCTTTCTCTGCAGACCAGGTACTTTGGGAATCCCTGAAGTATAACAGCCTTGCTTTGAGGCAATGGAAGGAAATAAAGAGGACAAACTGTGTCACTGTGTTGTGCTCCAGTTTACAAAAGTGATATTTGGTGGTTGAGGGATCAGGGCTAGTTTTCTTGTGTCGTGGATCTGTGAAATCTGTTTGGTTGAATCGAAGCCTTACACAAGCATAATAAATCGTTATGCCGCCAACTGAACTCTGGGCTTGGGCTTTTTCATTTATTTGTGTTTATGAAATCATAATTTCCTGCTCTTAAGACAAAAAAAAAGTTAAAAGGGGCTTTTAAAGTTAAATGGGGTTTTTGTTTAAATAACTAAGTCCCAGGAGATTCCTGTACTTCAAACCACTGTAAAAGAATAACATGGTAATGTGTTAAATGCAGATGAGTCAAAAGCACCAGACTGTTTGCCTTCAACTCCACATGAGTTTATAAACCAAAGGCAGAGCTTTGATTCGTAAAAAAGATTCTGGGGGAAAACTGGCTATCTGACATGTCCATCTTCCCACATCCGGGCACTTAGATGGGTAATTACCTGATTTGCATATGGAAGGTACCTTCTTAGGGTCTCCAAAGTGTAGGAGGAGACGTGCAGGAGTGTCTGAGTTAAGTAAAGCCTCCTGCGTGCCACTGCCCCAATAAGGCAAACCACAGGCTACCATGCAGTTTCAGGTTTAGGAGAAAAGGGTGAGGGACTCTTAAAGATATCAGTCGTGACTGTTAGGGACCACCATCTATTGAAAACAAACTTCATTTCTTTTATTACATGTTGTGGGATATTAGCAGAAGATGCTTATGTTGTGGTATACTTGTTTAATGATGCAAAGGTGTGTTGCATTCTTTTATGTTGCATTTGTTTAACTCTGAAGCTGTGCTACTTTTCCTGTCTCAAACACCCGATTGGTCTAATAAAGAGCTGAATGGCCAATAGCAGGGCAGGAGAAGTATAGGTGGCTTCCAGGCAGAGAGAATTAAATAGAATGGGAAAAACAGAAGGAGGAATGAGGAAGGGAGAGTAGGGTGTTAGGGGCCAGCCACCCAGACACACAGCCAGACATAGAATAGGAAGGAAAGAAAACATACACAGAAACAAAGAAAGATAAAATCCCAGAAACAACAGGTAGCTGGGATAATTTAAGTTAAGATAAAACTGGCTAGAAATAAGCCAAGCTAAGAGTGGGCATTCAAGAGAAAGACTAAGACTCTTGTGATTATTTGGGAGCTGGGTGATGGGTGGCCCAAAGAATAAAGAGTAAAAACAACAACAAACTACAATTACCTTTCCAAATTATCCACCTACCCACTTCTATTTTTGTTTCTCTTTATTATTATTATTTATTGATTAACTTTTTCTTTGGCAACTTTATACATCCATACAACGTCTTCCAATCGTTTTTCTCCTTCCTAGCCTTGCTTATCCCTCTCCCAACCCTGTCAATCACCCCCCCCATCCCTACCAGTCACCTTTCCAGATACCTGACTTAGCTGTCTTTTACAACCCATTTCATTCGACCAAGGTCATCTCCAACACTGGATCAGAACTCTCCGTTGGTGTCCGGGAGGTCATGAGTGAGTGCACATTTAAGGGCAATGCCTCCCTTTCTTCTACATCTATCAGTAGCAAGTAGTTCTTCAGTGAGAAGTAGGCCCCTTGTGAACTGTTTCTTCATCCTCACCCAACTCTTGATCTGTCCAGGTCAGCCCCAGGACAAGCATCTGCAGCTGTTCCGAGTTAATGATTGCTCTGAGTTTGTCTTACCCAGACGGTGGCATTTCATGGTCCTTCTACCCATCCTCAGACTCTTACACTCTCTCCCCCACACCTTCCTCAGCATTCCTAGGACCTGAGAGCAGATGGTACAAACGTTTTTATTGAGGCTGAGAGCTCATCTACCTGGTATTCCCAAGGGTCTTCTACAGCCAGAAGCAAAATTATTCACTAGAAAGAGAGGTTTCTTTCATTAAGGCTGAAAGCATAAACATAAATATTTACCAGCTGATTCTCTGACTCTTTCTTATTCGGATTTATTTATACCATATCCCTTTCCACAGCTTGAACTTGTCAAGCTCTGTATACCTGAGGGCCTTTGCACAAGTCTTCCTTGTTCTTAGAAAGCTCTTTGATGACTCTGGAAATTGGCCTTTAGGAAATTCTTGAAAAGATCTTCCCTGATACTCCAATATGCTGCAGTTCATACATTATTATCTTTCTCATAGCAAAGAACTCTGATAAATCCCTTTACACCTCTTATAATGATCATATATATCTTATTATTTACTTAGGTCTATCACTTCCTTTTCTGAAGAACCTAAACTGTTTTCTTGCTCACTAAAGTATATCCAGGACCTTGACCAGTGCCTGCTGAGTCAATACTTAGTACTTGAAAAGGCAGGAATGCTTGTGGACAGTATAGAAGGGTGAAGGAATGGATGTGCCCAAGATTCCATTGTATGTTCACTGTCTTTGTCTGCATAGTGCTCTTAAAAGCCCATACTATGATTGCCTACTTTAATTTTTTATTACTTTATTTATGTATTTATTGTGGGGGTATGTGCATGCCATAGTACCCATGTGGAGGTCAGTGAGGAACTCTGGGGAGCTGCTTCTCTTCCTACACTATGACTGTGTATTTCTCTGATATCTGATTATGGATACTTGACACATACTGATATATAGCTGGGCAACATCTATCTTGCCACTGTAACTCTAACATGTAACAAAAGTTTAAAGAGATTTAATCAACACACTGGTAAGCAGACAACAGTGAAATGAAGAGTAAATAAAATTGTATTTTCCAAGTGTATGTATCACTGGTATAATTTGTTTCCACATTTTTCAAGGCGACAAGTTCCAAACCTACCTACATGTTTTAATTACTAAATTGGAATATCAGATATTGGACCAAAATAATCTGTATTTTGACTGAGGTTGCTAGTTTCTCTTTATACAAAGCTGATTTGGCTATCTGGATTTTTTTTAAAAAAATCTCTTCTGCAGAGATTTCTTAATTCCTATACAATTTGTCCTCATTGAGATAAATGTTTTTTGTTCAAAAGGGAGAAGGGATTTTCTTTAGAATTATTAGGTTGAAATAGCTACAGTCTGGCAAAAACAAAACAAGAACAGAATCCTTCATGCACTGAGCTCTTAGAAGGATGCCATATGCCAACAGATCTGAAAATAACAAAGGTAATCTACCCACATGTGCGACCCAGAAACGCCTCTCGGAGCCTTCAGTCTGGATAGCTTTGGCAAGCCCACTCCTTCAGTCCTCACTGTTAGGTTAAAGATTCCACAGCGAGGAGAAAACAAGAGTCTTCCTTAGGGACTATATTATGAATTTTTTTTAAATTTCCACATTTTCTATCTTTAGCTTTTGAAAAAATATTGACTGTACTCACAAGTTTGAGATTTATGACAGGTTACGAGGGATTTTTCAGTATAGTGTGATCCAACCGCTGTCTTTGAAGTAGCGCCCCCACTATAATGTACTTCACCCAAAAGAGAGAAAAGAAAAATAGGCTGTCTCCTTGAGAACAAGAACAAACGGGCTGTACAAACATGTTTTGTAAGCCACTTGCAAGGGTAGAGGAACTGGCTGCAGGCTGAGTGACCAGCAAACCAGCAAGCTATTTACAGCCCTCAACTAGCTACACCTAGGAGGCAAGAGAGAGCCAAGACTTCACTCTATGACTTTCCAGTCATCTAACTCTGCAATATCAACCTGCCCATGGGGAGTGGGTGGAGGTCTCACAAAAGGGAGAGCAGCTTGAACTCTCAAAAAAGTCAGGAAAAGAGGAGGTCAGAAGACAGAAGTTCCTACAGCCAGTTTATTGTAAGTACTGGATGAATTACCCAAGTTCAGGGTTCAACATTTTATTCCTTTATAAATATTAGCCTTACAGTATTTGTCTGAAGTGCCAAAAGTAATTACCATAATTCATCCTCATAAAATTCTCTGCATCCCCTCAAGAAAGCTGCCATAGCAAAGGTCAGGATACCAGCCTAGGCTGATTTTGTTCCTGGGGAGTTTGTTGTAGACATGGAGAATTTTAAGAGCATCATTCTGAAGCCTCACATTCTCAATTAGAGATAGGAAAGAGATAGGGCTCAGGTGATCTCACAGGTATATGGCTATATTGTGGGTGAGAATTATGTCAGGCTTCGTCTATTTCTTGTTGCTGCTAATTTAGTTATTTTGTGTTTTTACATCCCAACCAAAGTTTCCCTTGCTTCACCCCTTTTCTAGTTTGTCTCCCCACTTCCTCTCCCCTCCACTCCTCCATCCCACCCCACCCAACCTTGGCCCATCTGTTCCTCTGCCACTGTTTCTCTTCGCATACAGGCAGGGATCCCATGGGTATCAGGCTTCATCTATTCTGATAGCTGGGAATTGGTTGTAAACAAACCAGGAGTGCCTTTCAGTAGAGAATAAGTTAGACAGTAGTGGAAAACTGAGTAAATTCTAGTTCAAGGTTGGAAACAATCTGATTGAAAAACAGAAAAAGATGAAAAAATGCAAATGTCACAATAATCATCTAAGAAAACAGGCTGTCACTTTGAGATTTTATGGTGGAATTGGCAGATGTTGGAGGGAGAAAATTTAAAGTGTAAAATATAAATTAATTTTAATAAAAAAGTTACCAAAAAAATGTTGAACAGCAAGTTCTCAGAAGAACTAGAAGAAGCCAACAACTATTTGGGAAAAAAAAAACAACACATTCCATATCGTTATCAACCGAGATTACATCTAATCCAGTTCAAAATGTCTACCATCAGAAAACAGATAACAAACTCTAGTAAAGATGCAGGGAAAGGGGAACTCTACTACACAGCTGGCAGAGACACAAACTTGCGCACCCACTATGGAAGTCAGTATAGAAGGTCACCAAAAAGCTAAAGCAAAGAACTGGAGAGACTCCCCTGCTCGTGTGTGTGTGTGTGTGTGTGTGTGTGTGTGTGTGTCTGTGTGTCTGTGTGTGTCTGTGTGTCTGTGTGTCTGTGTGTGTGTGCATTGTTTCACAGACATACCTGAACTTGTGTTTATTGCTGCAGGTTCACAATAGCCTAGTTGCAGAATCTGCCTAGATGCCCATTAGCAAGTTATTAGAAAAAGAAAGTGTGGTATTATCCACAATGGTGACTTTTTTCCATCAAAAATATAGAATTTAAACAAAACTCCAAATTTTACAGTTCTCAAATAGAAACGTGTTTTCTTCCACGCAATGGTGTTTTACCAGCTGTAAAGGAGAATTAAGCAAGGTTATTTTCAGAAAAATGGATGGAACTGAGGTCATTATGACAAATGAGATAAGACATTCTCAGAAAGACAAACAGCATAAATTTTCTGTCATATGCACAACCTTCATGCATGTCCACACATACAGAGAGAGAGAGAGAGAGAGAGAGAGAGAGAGAGAGAGAGAGAGAGAGAGAGAGAAGGAGACTGTATCAGGGGGTTAATGTAGGTAATATAGGGTGACAGAAGAATAGAACTAGGGAGAAATAAAAAATGAAAATATAGAATTATTTTATCTCATAGTCATTGACATGTTTGAATCAGAATTGACCCTTATCTCCCAGATGGTGGTATTATGTTGAATGTTTGTCTATTACTGAGATGAGACACCATAACCAAAAGCAATTTGGGCGGGAAGAGTTTATTTGGCTTACACTTCATTATGGAAGGAAGTCAGGACATGAACTTCTGCAGATCAAGAACCTGGAGACAGAAGTTCTTGATGCAGAGGCTGTGGAGGGTGCTGCTTACTGACCTGTTTCCCATGACTTGCTCAGCCCGGTTTCTTATAGATCCCGCAACAGAAATCCCATCACCCACTATGGGCTGGGGCCTTCCCCATCAACCACTAATTAAGAAAATGCTCCACAGGCTTGCTGCATCCTGATCTCATGGAGGCATTTTCTCAATTGAGGTTCCCTCCTCTCAGATAATGTTAGCTTGTGTCAAGTTGACATAAAACTATTTAGGATAGCCTTCGTCTGGTGGAGCCTAGCTGGAGAGAGTAGGTCACTGGGGTCCAATCTTGGGTGATTGTCCCTGACTCTTTCTCAACGTGTTCTCTCTGCTTTCTGGTCTGCCAAGATCTGGAAAGCCGCTGTCTCAGATTGCTTCTACTGGATACAGAACATCCTGAGCCAACCTGCCATCCCTGCCCTGGGCACATCTGCTACTGGCCTGGGCATGGACCATAGGCTTAATGAAGTCTGTGGTCATGGTGACAGTGTGGTTTCTGGGTCTGGGAGTGCCCGTCTCAAGCATTCATTCATTGGGTTGACTTTACGCATGGACTGGTATTAGAGCAGGGTATAGTACTGAGCCTGGTGGTGAGATCTCTCCAGAGCTTCTGCCTTTAAGGATCAGCCTGGAGTCTGAGGATGTGGACTGCCCAATGCTGAGTTTCAAGTGAGATGGTATCAGCCTTAGGATTATTACATTCCCGGCTCTGGGGGCAGGGGGCATTCCCTGTGCTACCTGTAAGAAGAGGAGATGTTTAACACTAGTCATTCCAAACTCTCCTTTCTACAATCATCGCTGTTGCTTTTCTTGCTTCTGCTATGTCCCCAAGTGCTGTAACCTCCCCTCAGAAAGAGCCAAATGGGACAAGGCCACAGGCAAGATCATATTAAATGATGAAAAGTTCCAAGTTATTTTGCTAATATCAGAAAAAAAAAGACGTTTGTTCTTGCGGGATGCAGTCAATATAGGACTAGGTGTTCTAGTTGAAACTATTGGGCAAGATAAAGAAATGAGAAATAAGAAAAGAATAGAGGGAGGAATGAAATTATCTTGATAAAGCATATGCTTTCACACACAGGAGACTGAAGACTCCTCTCTCTCTCTCTCTCT
>NC_022029.1:383213-388579 GCF_000317375.1 Microtus ochrogaster | reverse complement strand
TACTTGTATATCCACCTTTCCCAATTTCATTCTCAGCTAGTAAATGAAAGCAGCAAAATTATAAGACAAAAAAAATCATTATGTATCTATAAACTATCCTATATACTAATAAGGAAGTGTTAGAAAATAAATCAAGAAAATAATCTTATTTATAATAGTTAAAAATAAAATTAATTACTTGAGATAAATGTAACCAAAGATTGGGAGGGAAATCATGTATTAAAAAAAATACAAAAGTGGTTTAAAAAAGCAGTGAATAAATGCACAAACAAGTTAGAAGATATTAAATATTGGAGGGTCGAAAGTTTAGTACTGTTAGATTGTCCATACTACCCAGAATAATCTACAGATTCAATGTCAACCCTTTCGAATTACCAATGCAATATTTTACAGAGCTTTCAACATATAAGGTGGCGATGACATTTACTTGTTTTCTTGAGTTGTTCACTCTGTACATTTCTGTAGGTGTCTCCATCTGGAGCTTTATTTTAAGTCTGTTTTAATGCCAGGCAGAATTTGTAGAACACTGTGAATCTCTCTACGAGAAAGCGAATATAGAATGCTGCTCCGGTTGGAAGGACTAGCTCCCAGGCTTTTGCATGTTGAACTCAAACCCGCTGAAGGTTTCAGAGGGCGAACCAGAGAGACACTAAGAACAGACACACCATAAAGAGAACACAGCCTAGAGTTGCTCAGAAGACGAGCTCAGACCTTATTTAAACACACAGAAGACTAGTACGTCCTCAGTCAGTTTTGAAGCCATTCCCCCCACAAAGTACCTAATTTCAGAGTGGACCTATATAAATAATGAAATCTCCACAAACTAAAAAGTGACCTTGCATTACATTGAGTCCTAGAACCTTAGAATAAATGCAGCGTAGATTATAATACTGAAAAGTCAGCAATATAAAGCTTAGGTTGGGGTGTGGCTCAAGTTGTACACTTACCTAGCAAGTATGAGACCCTAAATTCAATCTCTGGCACTGAGAAGAAAGTCCACATTTTTGAGTTGAGAGCCAGAAGTGTCTGAGTGTGAACTCAGCCAAAAAAAAAGTGTCAGACTTCTCTAGGACTAAGACAATCACAGACTGATCAGGGAGAAACTTATAGATGAGGGTTCCCTTTTGTAAGGTCAACACTGCCCAAAGGGCAGCTGGTATATGGATGCTCTAGTGGCAGGGCCTGGCATCCCACTTTTTGGTCATAAACCCAGAGTACCTTGGACCACACTCCCACACCATGTCCAATCGATTGTTTTTCAGTCGTGATTGTACGCTTCTAGTGACAAAACATTGCATTTCTACCTGAGTACATCTTAGGCTGTTTCAAAAAACAAAAATAAAAATGTTCTTGTTCTTGTTGTTGCTGTTAGTGCTGCTGGTGGTGGTGGTTTTGTGTGTGTGTGTGTGTGTGTGTGTGTGTGTGTGTGTGTGTGCAATTCAACTATCTCTTAAGTTTCTAGTAGTTAATCTCCATTATCTAAATTCCCATCAATTCCCAATAATGCAAAAGCAAAATGTCTCGAGATTTTATTTCATATGTTTACAATGTTACAGGTTATTTTCTTCCCAAGCTCCAGGAAGTGCTTGTGGGTCTGGGAGTCTCCTGGTTCCTTCATTCTTGATGCCTGCTCATAGTGAGTGCATCCTGGATTCCCTTTCACGTGGTTCACAAAGCTTCATACCCAATTATGTCCCAGCTGTGCAGGGTTTAGCTCCCATTGCATTTTCCAAAGCAACAAGTATGAAGAGGACTTTGCAAAACTTTGCAGTAAAGTTACTAGACAGCAACTAGAATGAGCAGTTAGAAAGACCCCCTTATCCATATGCAACTGTTCACATCACAGTGGATCATGAAACAAAAAGTCCACCAAAACCACAGCCAGGCTATAACCTTCAGTGTACCACGCTAGTGGCATTTCCCCAAGAGCTAGGGTTCTGCTCCTAAAGGTTCCACTATAGTTTAACCTCTAATGATACAAATTTCCAATAATGCAAAATCAAAACTTCTCAAGCCTCCATCTCACAAGCTTAGGCAGTGGCTGGGTTTTCTCCAGCAACCCAAGGAGTATTTGTGGGCATGTTGGCTAGTTTTATGTCAACTTGACACAAGCTCAAATCATTTTCTAAGAGGGAGCCTCATTTCAGAAGATGGCCCCACCATATTGATTGGTCTGTGGGGGCATTTCTTGCTGGATGACTGATGTGGGAGGATCCAGATCACCATGGGTTGTGGCACCCCTGGGATGGTGGTCCCAAAAAGCAGACTGAGAGAGTCCTGAGGCGCAAGGCAGGAAGTAGCAGTTTCCAGACTCCTGACTTCCTTCAGCGATGTACTGTGACGCTGATGTGTAAGTGAAATAAGCCCATGCCTCTAACAGTTACTTTTGGTCATGATATTTTTTTGTTTATTTGTTTGTTTGGGTTTGGTTTTTTTGAGAGTCTCTCTATGTAGTCCTAACTGTCCTAGAACTCACTGTGTAGACTAGATAAACCTTGAATTCACAGAGATCCACCTACATCTGCATCACACCCTACCTTTAAAAAAATATTTATCTTTTATTATTTTAATTTTGTATACACATAAATGCAGGTACCAACAGAGGCTCTGTCTTGGAGCTGGAGTTACAGGCAGTTAGCCACCTGATATAGTGCTGGGAATTGAACTTGGGTCTTCTAGAGGTAAAATAGATGCTCTTAACCACTGAGCCATCTCTCTAGTCAGTCATGTGATTTATCGTAGCAATAATAACCTCACCTAAGACACTAGGTCTAATATTTTCATAGCTCTTCCTTCTCGACGCCTGCTTACATAGACTACAATGACAGAAACATCAATATAACAATTTTTTGGTATGAACATGCATTCTTACATCTCACAGAAAGTCCGGAGTTTACTGATTACTACTCCTGCCCAATATCCAAGTCAGCATGCTAGGCCTTTCCATTGGCACATAATCAAAGAGTATTGATAAGCTACCTTAATTTCTAAAGAAAATGTTTAATTTTAAATAAAATAAAAAAAGGAAAGAGTTTAAAAAATCCTTTCTTGTTGTGAGCATTTGTTTATTGAGCTCCTAGGGCATCTACTCAATTTAATTGACCTTTAAAGTATATGCTATGTTCGGGTGGAGGAACATCTTCAAGAAACCGTACTCTCCTTTTCCTGGTGGATATTTTTACTCATTATCTCAAATTGTTTTAACTCTATTTTATGGGGTGAATGAAGAAGAATGAAAATCTCAAGTTTAAAATGAATACCACCTGGAAGACAAGGCATGTTTTTTAGGTGAGCTCTGGATTTGCTGGTTGTAAAGTGAGGAGATAGTAGAGAAGACAAAGCACCCGTGTCTTATTAGTAAATGCTTGGATATAATCAGCTAACAGACTTGATGTGAAATTGGCTCTACTCCTGGGCTGATTTCAAGGTTCCAAAAACTGTACATGAGTAGGATTAGCCTCCTTCAGAACTCCTACTTGGCACCCACTCATAAGCATCAGCTAACCCATTGGAATCCAGGGGAGAGAATAGCTATGTATGGCCTGGAATGTTCCTGAAACATTGGACCTCTCCTTTCACTACCTATATATTGAAAGGGAGATTAACTATACTGAAGATGTTTAGGATATGTAGACAATGAAACACGCAGAATTGATTTGGCCTTGGAAATTTACAAAGATTGTTTTTGTGCTTTGGCCTTGGAAGGATTCATCACCCTTTTTGTTTTTTTTTTTGGGGGGGGGGTGTTTGCTTGTCTTTTCATTTTGGAATCCTGTTCTTGCTATGAGCAACCAAAATCACCATAATATCCCCATGATGTTGTGAATGATTGAGCAAGTCCAACACCAATCCTACCGTGAATTGTTGAGTTAATGGTGCCATCCGTGGTTAGTGCTATGACCTAAGTATTCAGACTCAAATAGAGATAAACATTCAACGTGAGAATTGAGGCAAAAATAAATAAGACATCAACCTTGCATGTTTTTTATCCTCTGCAGTTGTGTCCAGAAGAAAAACCGAATGACATAGGGCTATTTCATCAGCAGTTTGCAGTGACATGCTCAGCAGAGGCCAGTCTGCCCCTGCTTTCAGCTGGCTTGTGGGACTGTACTGGGTTGGACAGAGGTTGAATATGTTGGTCCCTGCTGAATGAAATTTGTCTTAGGGATTGTACCCAAAACCTTGCTAACAAATGTGGAATAGTATTAAAATATTCTAGTCCACTACTATGCCTAATTGACTGCTGAGCATGCTATAATATCTGGAAACATAGTTAAGAAAGTCATCTTGGGAAGAGGAGAAATAGCAGCTCTAAGAAAGCCCTGTGTCTATTTGGCCTGCAGTTCTCCCAAAAAGCACATTTTTGTGATGATCAGATAAAAAAAAAAGTTTCCCTAAACCCAGACATGGTGACAGCAACCCTGTAATCCTAGCACGCAGGGGTCTGAGGTAGACGATTTTGAAATTGAGGCAGGCTGTGGGCTATGCAGCCACATCGTAACTCAGCATTTAGTTAGTTAAGAATGTATGCTACAATACCCACCGAAGAATTTTTAAAACTAATGTTTGGAAAAAAATTAATAATACAGTGTGATTGTAAGATCAGAAAAAAGCAAGGATAATTCACAGACGGGGCTAGAGAGTACAACAAACAGACCCCAGAGGAGGTGTTCACCTTGGCCTCTCTGGAAACTGCTTGGAAGGGAGACAGAATGCAATGGGCTTGCATCTTGTTTGGTCTATTTGGGCACGGCATACATTTGAGGCTGGGTCTCTGTCTTAGGAGAGTTAATCTGTTTCCAGTTCATAACCAGCTGCTGTCCATGTCCCACTGACAGTCCTGCCAATCCCCATGCTTAACCAAAGTCTCTGTTCAGGACTTCAGCCTTGATGACGCTTTCAAAGTCTCAAAAGCTGCAAGGGAAGGGATAGTTAATGTTGAGCTCTTGTTCCTTTCTCCCACCCAGAACTGGCAAAGCGCGGGCATGCGGCAGCCACTCTTGGGCGCATTCTGTCTTTCATCTCCTTCCTTCCTTTATCTTAGCTATTATCAGGAAAAGATTTGCCCTGACCCTTGGCCCATTTGTAGAAGTCTATTTGCTTTTTGCTGTGATGTGTACTTCATTCCTCACTCCCTGGCATCCATATTCAAAGACTCTGACCTGAGAAATGGTATAACTTAAAATAAAATGCCATGCTCTCTCTCCTTCTGCTCCTGATTTGGACCTTGAGATTTCAGTCCTGTACTCCAATGTGGGTCTCTGTCTCTGTCTCCTTTCATCGCCTGATGAAGGTTAATATTCAGGAGGATGCCTATATGTTTTTCTTTGGAGACTTAGCTAAACAGAAGAGTAAATGAATAAACA
>NC_022029.1:376103-382453 GCF_000317375.1 Microtus ochrogaster | reverse complement strand
AGGAAGGAAGGAAGGAAGGAAGGAAGGAAGGAAGGAAGGAAGGAAGGAAAAAGCAAATGAAACTTGGAGTTCAGCAGAGCTGTAAAAGAAGCTTTGTGTCAAGAAGCTCTCCGATTGCTACAACTCTTTCCACAGGCCCTCCAGACCCAACTTGTCACCCAACAGGAATTACTTCCAGGTAAATAAAAAACAGTCAAAGAGCCGCTAAGTTATTTAGAATTGTTTTCATTAAATCATTCTTTGCCCTTTCTTTTCCCCACAAAGTTACCTCCAAGACACCATTAACATTGCCTTCTGTAACTTACACATTGATTTGATTTTTTTTTTTTTTGGCTCATGGGTTTTTGTTTTGTGTGTTGTTTGTTTTGTTGTTGTTTTGTTTGGTTGGTTTTGGTTTTTGTTTCTTGGGGGTCTTTGTTTTGTTTTTCTATAGGGTAAAATAGAAAATCTTGGATTTCTACAAAGCACATGCCCCTGGCATCACTAAGTCTGAAAGCACCCCTCTCTCCTGGCACCTGACAGGTTACTTGTTCAGAGTAGATGAGTAGCCCAAAAAAGAGGCCAGGGTCAGTGACCCGATAGAAAGTAAGCCTTTCTGCAAGAAAGAATTTGATTTCCAGGTTCCCAAGATTTTTCTAAGCAACAATAAAAGAAGTATTGGAAGATAAGTTTAGAAACATGTGCCTTATGAATAATCCTCTCAAACTGTAGGAAACCTGTGGATGTGTGCCATTCTGAATAAAATACCGGAGTGTCCTATCTCACAGTCAAGCAATGAAGACATTCTGAACAACTATACTGTTTGGGGGACTCAGTTCATCACATTCGATGATTACTATGACAAATACCATCTTCTGGTGTGGGGCTTCAGGTAAAAAATATCACCTCACATCCTTTCCTGGAGGTTTAAGTCACCTATTCTTGTCAGACTGTTTTTCTGATGCCAGTGATGATAGATACATAGATAGACAAGTAGATGGCAAATATGGATGTCTTGATCTTTATAGTATGGCATTAATAATTTTCCAACATAGAGAACTTGAAAATATGTAGCAACCATATAAAAGTCTGGCAAATTGATTCTAAAATAATATTCCTTCCTTTCAACTGCATAGTTCAAATAAATCTATAGCAAAAATTATGACTTAAAATGCACTTATTTTTTAAATTTTTTCTTTCTATTTATTCTTTCCTCACACAATAGTACATCCAGACTACAGGTTCCCCTCCCTCCACTCCTCCCAGTGATCCCCCACTGCCCCCAAATCCACTGCTCTTCTCTTTCCCTTCAGAAATGAGCAGGCCGCCCAGGGATTTCAACCAAGCACAGCACAACAAGATGTAATAAAACTAGGCACAAACCCTGATATCAAGACTGAATATGGCAACGCAGTAGGAGGAAAATGGTCCCAAGAGTAGGCAAAAGAGTCAGAGACATCTCATTCCCATTGTTAGGAGTCCCACATATATGCAGGAGTCCTAGCACAGATTTGTACAAGCACCATGATTCCCACATCAGTCTCTGGAAGCCCCTGAGAGTCCTGGTTAGCTATTCTTCTGGTGTCTTTGACCCCTCTGATTCTCACAATCCTTCCTTCCCATCTTCTGTGGGGTTTCCTGAGCTCTGCCTAGTGTTTGACTGTGGGTCTCTGCATCTGCTCACAACAGCTGCTGTAGGAAGCCTCTCTGGTGATGACTGGGTTAGGCACTGGTCTATATGCATATAAGAATATCTTTAGGCATCATTTCATTGACTTTGAGGTAGGGCCATTCCTGTTTGGTTCTACCCTAGGTCTCTGGGCCATCCAGTGTTGGGTCGGAGCTTCATAGCGTGTGCCTCAGAGAGCAGAGCTCTCGCCTCTGCCCGCAAGAGTGGAGCATCGTGTCTCTCTGAGGCGTCTGCTCCCAAGAGGAGAGCTGTCGAGTCTGACCTCACTTCCTCTTCCTCCCAGCATTCTGTTTTGTTTACTCCTCCCACCTATGTTTTAACCTATCAGGGCAAGCAGCTTCTTTATTTAATTAACCAATGACCTTCCTCCATCAATCCAGCCTTTGGTTAAAAAAAAAAATAGCATCATAAAATTTGCAAGCAAATGGGTGAAACTAGAACAAAAAAAATTCTGTGTGACACAACCCAGACCCAGAAACCACAAATGTGATATGTGCTTACTTATAAGTGGATATTAGCTGTAAGGAAAGAGTACTCACTCTACAATCCACAGACCAGTGAGGCTAAGAAGGAAGGCTCTATGGGGGAGCATGAATCTCCCTAGGAAAGGGAAATAGAATAAATTTTGCAGTGGACTGGGGATTGGGAAAGAAATGGGAAGGTTCAGGTGGGGGATGGGGAGACAAAGGAAGAGAATATGGGGAGAGACAACTGGAATTGAGGGACATTTGGCAGGAGATGGGAACAAACTCTAGTGCATTTGGATACTTCCTGGAAGCTGTGAGAGTGGTCCTAGTGAGGACTCCTAGTAATGGAAGATTCAGAGTCAGAACAGGCTGTCTTCTACAACCAGGAAAGGCTTCCAATGACGGACTGAGACATCAACCCATCCACAAAACTGTCTACCTATTATCTGTCCTTCCTGTAACAACAGTGGCTCAGAACTTCTAGAAATGGCCAGCCAATGACTGGTCTAAGTTGAGAGGGAGCCCTTACTGACACTGCCTTATTTTTTTTTAATACACACAGGAAGTCTTTGTCTATTTGTCTCTGTCTATTTTTTCTTGATATGTCGAAATTTCCCAGACCAGGTAATTTATGAAGAATAGAAGTTTACTTGATTCATGTTTCTGGAAGCTGGAAAACCAAAGGCACTCTGCCTGTGTCTGTGTCGAATCTAGTTAGGGTTTTCTTGCTGCATCATGTGATGGTGGAGGTTGTCTCACGCATGGTAACACGCATGGGCACGTGTGTCATCTCAGGTCTCTCTTCCTCTTCTTGGAAGGCCATCATACCGTTCCTGCTTTCCTCACTTTAATCCTAAATGCGTTCCAGTGGCCCTGTCTTTAAATAGTCCCAACATGTGATTTGGGGATAGTGTTTCTGACACATGAACTTTTAGTGCACACATTAATTCATAGCATCTGTTTTATAATTTTCTACAATAAACATTATTTTATATTTATGAAGAGAAAAGTTGTATTTTAAAAGCCCTTAAGTGCTTTAAGCTGTTCCCCTTGGCTGCGTGCTAAGTGTTCCTTTGGGCCCAAGTAAGTTTGGCAACCTTGTCTGAGAAAAGAATTTGCCACAGAGTTATTGGGAGCTTCCCCCACCATGTCCTGCTTAACAGTGACAGGATATCCACTGTAAGCTAAGGACTTGTCCAAAGCCAAAACTATGTGATAATATTACCCACCAAAAGGGTTATCTCTTTCACCTTGCCTCCAAAGCCAAAAAAAAAGAAAAAAAGAAAAAAAAAGAAAAAGAAAAGGAACTTGGTCTCCAGCTTAGCAGATTCTGAGCAAGAGAAAGGGGGTCAAGAATTTAGCTCTCTGCTCTCAAGGCAAACAATTCACCCTGAAAGGATCTTCAGGTATTTGCCTCTCCTGTGATTGACAAGAAGTAAGCCTGAGCATGGCAGGGATGTGAAAAATAAAACCTCAAGAGTCCCAGGAAGAAACAGCTTCTCAATAGCTCCCTTTGCCATTGCGTTGTATTGTGAAGAATTCAATACGAGGAACCATGAGCAACTCCCTGACTCTTCCTCACACGGACACGTGTTCTTGTTGTAGTCAATTTTAACGAGAAAACTGAGAATTGGAGCAATTGTCTTCCCGGGACCAGAGGATTCGTTGATGGCAAGCTGAAGTTCAACTTCAGCCACTCTTTTATATTGCTTCTCAACGCAGCATCTGGGGAATGACGGTTAAACCAGATAGCAAATTCACTGCTCAGTGGTCTGTGTCCGCTTGGTTATTCAAAAGATGGAGACGCGAGACTCCTGTTGTTGTTGTTTTTTTTAACCTGACCTTTAACACATCCTACTTAACCCAAAACAGTTTAGTGCTAGTTTCTAATGCGTGCTGGCATTTCTCCCAGACTGAGCAGTTTCCCGGTATATACTAGCTATGTGTCCTACAATTCACTTCAATCCTGATACCATTTACCTAGAGATAGCCTCACATCTACTCTTGACTAAAGTGTGACTCCCTTAAGGTGCCAATCTAAAACTTGAGGTTATAACCCCCATATCTGATGTAGCACCTCTAAACTGGAGATGCTTATGGCCCCTGCATTTTCTCATGAATCATGGAGGAGGAGGCATGCAGGGTCGTGTTCTTTCTGTGCACACCACCCTCCAGAAACCTTGTGTCCCACTGTCGAGAAGCTTCCCAAACCTCTGGGATTTTATAAAATGTGCCTTCATTACTTCATTGGTAGCAGTATTGCTATGAGGAATCAACCCAACTTTTTGCCCCTTTATTGTCTGCAGAGGTTAGAGGTGAGACTGGAGGTCCGACCCTCCTCATCACTCTTTGGCCTTTCTGGTGAAAAGTTTTCCCCTGCAAGAAGCTACCTAGGAGCCCTCACTACTAGTTATCTCATTTGCATGCAAAAGCTAGCCTTATCAATAAGTTTTGGGGGTTGAGGAGATCATGCCAGGAACCAAAAGCAGGCTGGGGGAATGACTCAGTGGGTAAAGAGCTTGACGCACAAGCATAAGGACCTATGTTAAAATCCCAGGCACCCATGCAAAAGCTGGGTATGTTGGCACAGTTCCGTAACCTCACCATAGAAGCTTGGAAACAGAAGGATGCCATGACTTGCTGGTCAGCCAGTCTAGCCAAAATGGTGAGCTTCAGGTTCTGTGAGAGATGCTAACGCAGATAATAAGATGAAGGGAGCTAGAGAGAATGACTCAGTGGTTAAGAGACCTGGCTGCATTCCCAGAGGACTTGGGTTCGATGCCCAGCACCCACACGGTAGTTTACAACCTTCTGTAACTCAGGCTCCAGTTCTGACATTTTCTTCTAGTCTCCAGGCACCAGGTACACACTTGGTGCATAAACATATGTGTAACCAAATTGTGCACATAAAATGATAAAGGATAATAATAAATGAGATGAGGAATGATAGAGGATGAAACCCTGAGTCAAACTCTCTTCTCTACTGGCACTTGCTGAGGGGAGCACACGCAAGCACACACATGCACTTCAACATCACACACACACACACACACACACACACATACAGATACACTGCCACTATCATTTTTTCCCTGGCATAGACACAAACAATGTCCGCCCCTCCTCCTAAGGTCCTAATGACAAAGTGAAGTACAGTCCTACCAAGGTTCGCTTAGGGGAATCCTAAAGTTTCTTAAAATTTCTTACAGAACAATGGGTGAGAAGTTACGGGCTGAAGCAGTCACATACATAGAAGGACTGTACCTGCAGAGATGATGTTTTCCTAGACTATATAGATAGCATCCCCTCTCCACCTTTCCACCTACATCCTCTGGCTTCTCTCCCATGACCTCAAGGCCATGTGGAGCTCTGCTTGGGAGGAGTGGCTGACCCATGACCTTCTTCTGTGAGACGAGTCAGCAGTCAACAGTCTCAGCTGTGGTGATCATTTGTGAGAAGATCCAGTCGGATTCCTGAAGATGGTGGCGGTTGCTTTACCATCACCACACCCACCCCACTTACCCCCCTCCCTACACACATACCGGAATCAGGATCAGAGACCAAATACATAAGCTCAGGACATCACAATATTAGTGAATGAGTATAGCATAATAGTGCTTATTTCAAAGGGTTCTTAGGAACTGTTATTATCTGCTGTGAAGTCTAGTCTATGAAACCTTTCCCTGCCACTTGCAATATAAAGATGCTAATAAAATAGTAATATAATAAATAATAAAAATTAAAATATATATTTTAAATAGTACATACATATAATTTAACCTACGCAACAGCAAGCAAAGCTAACTGGATTTCTATTTAGTATTCACTTCTCCACCCATTCTTCCAGGAGCACGGAAATCTTCATTGCATTCTTTACCAAAGTATAGACATAGTCTTTCAAAGGCATTCATTTTCATATACCTAACAGTCTAGAAAACTCATTAAAAAATGATAGGAAAAGAAAGGCGTGAGAATAGGTTATAATGCGTAAAGTAAGGATATCCATTTGGTAGCCGGGCACTGATGGCACACACCTTTAATCCCAGCACTCAGGAGGCAGAGGCAGGCAGGTCTCTGTGAGTTCAAGGCCAGCTTGGTCTACAGAGAGAGTTCCAGGACAGCCAGGGCTATTATACAGAGAAATCCTGTCTCAAAAGACTATGAGGAGAGAGAGAGAGAGAGAGAGAGAGAGAGAGAGAGAGAGAGAGAGAGAG
>NC_022029.1:374265-375452 GCF_000317375.1 Microtus ochrogaster | reverse complement strand
TATTTATTTATTATGTATACAATATTCTGTCTGTGTGTATGTCTGAAGGCCAGAAGAGGGCACCAGACCTCATTACAGATGGTTGTGAGCCACCATGTGGTTGCCAGGAATTGAACTCAGGTCCTTTGGAAGAGCAGGCAGAGCTCTTAACCACTGAGCCATATCTCCAGCCCCTGTGTGAGACTTTCTGATTTCTGCTTCTTCCCTTGCTTTCCTAAGAAAATTAATACCCTGAAACTTTGTAAACTTGGTCCCATATGTTTACATCTATAAATAAGACACCTAATTTTTTTGCACATTGACGTTTCTGTACAGCATCACAACCATATCTATCTTTCAGGAACTATTTTTATGCTACCTCTCATTTTTTGCTCTTATCTTTAATTAAAGGGATCATTACAGTAAGTAAAAACTTACATGCCAGAACTTTCTTATATACGGTAGTATGAGATGTAGAATTCATTTGGGACCCTTACGGGGAAATTTCGAATAAAATGTACTCACCTCTCCCCTAACTCCATGCTTCCTCACTGCTGTGGGTTCAGAGCAACCCAAGGAGGCGGTTTCTTATGGGAAAGGCCATAATGAGGAAAGGACCTCTCAGAGACAAACGTCTGTGTAAGCGGATAGGAAAGATGGGAAAGACCCGGTGATCTTATGAAATGCCCCATTTACAGCGCTTTGTGACTGGATCTTACGCGGACTTGCACCACGTGACCCCTTCTTATTTGTGACACTGGGCAAATTACTCAACCTCTTGATGTCTCACTACCTCTTCAAGAGAACAGAGCTGTAACAGCATGTGATGAGTTAAGATGTCCACTTGTTCCTTGCTGGAAAGTGCTGGTAAGCACTCAGCGCTTTGGTTGAGATTGTTCCCATCTCAAAGAGGGAGTGGTTTTGTTTGCAGATGAGAAGATGACCACGTGATCTTTCACACGCTCCTCCAATGTAGAGTTTCAGAGATTCTCTAATTTACATATCTGTTCTATTCGCCCAATTCTAAACATCTCTCCCCTACTCTTTCAGCCTCATCCTCACTGCCCTGGAGAAAGATTTGAGAGGCCAGGGAAGGACACAGCTTACTGGCTTGTTCTCCATGCCTTGCTCAGTCTGCTTTCTCCTATCATCCTGCCCAGGAGTGGCACCACCCCCCAGTGAGTGGGTCAACCCACAGAACTCATTAA
>NC_022029.1:340885-373806 GCF_000317375.1 Microtus ochrogaster | reverse complement strand
GAGAGAGAGAGAGAGAGAGAGAGAGAGAGAGAGAGAGAGAGAGAGAGAGAGAGAGAGAGAGAGAAACCCAGCACAGGCCCATAGACTTCTCCTTCTCCTTGCCCGCCCTCTATCCTATTACCCATCAAGCCATCTGGTCAAGTCATCTTCCAATTCGCCCTACAAATCCTCCCTCTCTGCCATTTCGGGGAGATTTGTGATTTGTGAGATCTTTCTCAAGTGTTCTTCCTAGACAGCAGCTCTGATTTGATCCAAGGAGGAATAGCGTCAAGCACACTCCTGGGATGGAAATTTCAAAGGCTCAAATGTGATGCTAGTGTTCCAATTTGGATCCAGAGGGTCAGGAATGCCATGGGTGTGCACACTCAGCACTTTGCTCCCTGGCATTACGGCTGCACATCAGATTCTACACTCTTCAGGGCACGACTTGGGTTAGATTCATCTTTGTTTCTTTCCTAGAATCTGGCACAATGCTTTGCTCAATAAGGGATTGTTAAACTGGAAATAAATAGAATAAAATGGAGCTTAATGTTCTTGGAACCTCATGAATAGTTTAATTGCCTAACTGTGTTCTATTTTTTGAAGTTGTTTTCTTTTTTATTTGGGTAACATTTATTTTTAATGTAGAAAAATTGTGAATATAAAAAATAATGCCATAATCCAGACATAGCTACTGTTGCTGCATCTGTTACATTTCATCTCCTTATCTTAGATAGATTTTTCTAAGATAAAATATCCTTTTCGGCATGCTCTAAAGGTTGTTATCTGTCCCTGAATTTATCTTATATTACTTATCTTAAAAAAGCATTTTGCATGCCATATTTAATTTTTATTATTCAATAGCACTCATTTTAAAGTTAATATGTTGAAGTTTCTTTATAAGTGGTGCTGGATTTGGCTTCATAATTGATCTAAAACAAAAGACTCAGAGCTCATAAGTTCTAGATTTTAAAATGAAGAAAGAATGGGCTTAGAATAAAACTTTGAAATTGCATTATCCAGGCATTCATCAAAAAATGTTTATTTTATTGAAAAACATGTTTGGATGCATTAGGACTTTATTGAAGACATAGTGGAATTTATCAAGATACATCTCATGCTCAAAATGTAATATTTAAAGATGTAAATTTCATCTAAGAAAATTAAATTTAACATGAAGAAGATAGTTTCCTCTGTCAACAACAGTATACAAAAATATAATAAAGACAAATGCAGTGGCCTACATTTTTAATCCCAACACTGAAGCAGGGAAATAGGGGGATTCAGAAAGTTCTAGAACATTTTTCATTGTTACCCAGGGAATTTGAGGCTAACCTGGGCTACAAAAGACCTTATCTGGAAAAGTAAAATTAAAGTAACTCTGTGAGGAACAACCCTATCAGCTACTTTTCTAGAACTGATCAAGTACTCAGAGAGAGCTATTCAAACTGTATTAGCTTAAAAGAAATTTTAAACAAAATGGTAATAGAGCCTGTTTAATAATGAGACTGAGATTATTTTTTTTTACAAATGAAGGTGTTTCATGTTCTGTAATTAATTTACATTAAATAACATTAAAGCTAATGTTATTCCAACTAACATAGTACACAAATTTATTCCAAAATTAGGGCAAAGATAAAAGGTTATGCAAATAATTATCAGTTTTTAAGATAAGGAGCAGGAAGACATTAGTCTGGGAAGACACAAGACAAACTCCCTCCAGCTATAGAATGGAGTCAGAGTGTGGAGGGTAACAAGGCAAAATCAGACATTGAGAACATGGAGGAAAGTCAAGAACAGAATACAGGGAGCTGAACTGCCATCAAAGTAGCACCCACTAAGCAATGCAGAAGGATGGATGATTAAAAAGATAAGACTGAATCAAATGGTTCACAGTAGGAAAAACTCTATTTCTATCTAGCACCATGGACCATATATGTGTGGGTTAGAGCTATCCTTGATAGAGAATGCCAGAAAATGGGTAGACCATCTTTACAACCACAGAATGGAGAAGAGCATCCTACGTGCTGTGCCCCAAACTAAGGCCATGTGTGCAATACTGTTTACTGTACTGCAATACACAATAGGACTGTGTATTACACAATTATAATACACAATGGTTGTGTACTACACACAGACCTAACAGACCAAACAAGCCAGGGTAGCTTTACCATAATAGGCATCTACAGGGTCGGAAACCAGCGTAATGTAGATGCAGAATAGCTTAAGATTTTTTGCAAATGTGTGTTGAAGTTGAATGAGTTATGTAGAAAAAAATGGGCAAAGAATATTAGTAAACAGCTCCAACAAGGTGAAACCTAAGAAGCATAGACAGTGAGATGCTTGAACTGTATCTAGAGAAAGATAGCCCAGAAAGCTATTAGACTGCCACACACACTTTAGATCAGTTGCATTGGAAACAGTGAGAGACAATGTAATGCCAACGAGATCAATGCACAGGTCTACACACAGGGGTCTCAGCCTTCCTAATGCCACCACCCTTTGATACAGTTCCTCATGCTGTGGTGACCCCCCTCTTCTTTCTTTTATTTTTTTTAAAATATTTTTTTTTTATTTTTTTTATATTCTTTTTTTTTTTTTTCTTGCTTGGTGGCAGAGGGGGGTAGTCGCCCTTATTGCTGGTTGTTGTGCGCCATGTTGTGGTTGGTGGTTGTTGTCCTGATGTTTGTTGGAAGAGGCGGTGTTGTTGCTTCTTCATTGTTGTTTTTTTGCTGTTGTTGCTCATCATGTTGTTATTTTCTGTTGTAGGTGTTTTCTGTTTTGTGCCCCCCCCCCGAAGGATCGTGGCCCACAGGTTGAGAAGCACTGCTATAAAGAGAGAGATGATCTTTTCAAGCCTCAGATTTTTATGATTTAGGAGAAATCAATCTCCCCTGCAGGTGGAAGTACATCCAAAAATGTCACCCCGAAGAGCCATTTAAAAATGTATAATGAAAGCATGTGTCATTAAACCTTTGAAAACCCCTTAAGGAGGCATATCCAAGATAGTCGTTCATCCCAACATTGTACATGGAAATGGGAAGTGAATGACAGCCTAGTGGACATCTTCCCTAAGAGAATAAACAGGCTTATTAGGCACCTTCCAGGGGCAAAGAAGAACACAAACACACAAAGAGGCATGGATGAAAAAGACCTAAGAATTTAAGATAAAACGTATTCTGTATTTACAAAAATTTAGCACACATACGTGCATAAAAACTAATTTCCCAAGGTACCATGCATCGTTCCATGCATGAGAGTATTTACCCCGGGACTGAAAGAATGGAGGGAGGTGGGGATAAGCTGGGGACTGCCCACAGGCAATAAGAGTAGGGTGTTGAGACCAACAATAACACGGAACAACAGAAAACACCATCGAGACCGCGCTGCGTGATTAGCAGAAAAAATAAATAAATAAAAAGCATCTAAAATCGAGAAGTGCCTTGGTCATCTCTGTAGTTCCTGCTCACTCCAACTTTCTGGTTTTCTGTGATACATGAGATCCTTCAGTGCAGAGCTCGCCTTGAGAGATCATTTATCTGGCTTTCCACTAATGGGATGAAGCCAAACACCTGCGAATCTAGTAGATGTGGACAAAGGAGGCACAAGGGAGCCCGTTTCACATTGTCTGTCAACAAGAACATCAAAGAGAGGTGGGAAATTAGAATCATCTGTCTCTGGCTATAAGCCCTGGCTAGGACGCTCCTAAGTCCAGCCATGGCAATTCTCCACGTTCTTCTAACCTTTCTGCATCTGTTAACTGCATGGGGATGCATAGTCTGCCCTGAAGACCCAGTTCAGTTAAAGAGATCGTTGAAGGGATTGACAGGTTAAGTTAAAATCAAAGCCCCCCCCCCCGAACTCAAAAAATAAATGTTCTTTTCCAAAAGGTCTCGATGTTTTTTCTATCTCTATTTTTTTCTCTCTATTTTTATTCAAAGGACATTCATTAAGCCCCCAGAGAAGTATTCACAAGAGACAGAATTCTATGAAGCAGAGCTAAAGCAAATAGATAGGACATCTTAATTGAAATTGACACCTGCAAGAGATGCTTAGGTTCGCTTTCCTGCATGTTTTTCTGGTAGATTCGGGTGCTATGGGGAATGAGAGATGTTTTGAAGAGTGTTTATCACCAAGAGAGGCTTTCTAGGCTACAAAGTCCTTAGAATCCCTTACAATATAGAGATTCTATGGCTCTTTCCTGTGTCTGCCATGTGTTTGCACACTTAATCCCAGCACCTTAGAGGCACACATTATTGAAGATGAGGTGATTAAGGGAAACACTATCATCGCCTGGAAACAGTGAATAAAGACACACAATTGGAGGCCAGAGAGATGGGTCAGGAGTTAAGAGCACTAGCTGTTCTTCCAGAGGTCCTGAGTTCAATTCCCAGCACCTCCTGAGCAGCTCACAAAGGTCCCTAACTGTAGTACCGTGGGATCTGATAGCTTCTTCTGGTGTGCAGATGTACATACCTTTGCTGGAGGAAAGAGGTCCCTGGGAACAGGCTTTCAGAGCTTGTAAGTTTGACACCCTAGTTCAGTTTGCTCTCTCCGTTTCTTGTATGCGGATGGAAAAGTGACCTCCTATAGGGCTCCCTGCTAAGGAAGGAGCCTGCTGCCGTGCCTTCCCCACCATTTTATGGAATCTCCTTCTGCAACCGCAAGCCCTAATAAACTCTTCTTCTATAAGCAGCCTTTGTCATGATGCTTTATTAAACTACTGTGGCCTCTCTTCAGATAACTTTACTATCCCTCCCTTTTCCCTTTTCTCATATGTTGTTGCTGTTGTTTTTATGGAGAGCTCTCTCTGGGACTCACCGCCAGCCAAGCTCTATGGATAGAGGCTTTGACAAGACACAAGGGTTGTATCTAATCCCCTCCAAGATTCAGGCCACTGCGGAGGAGGGATAAGCGAAGAACCTGAGAGCCTCAGGATGTATAGGTGTGTTGTGGAGTGCAGTTCTCCTACAAAATAACCCCTCCTCATCAGACCAGCTGTGCTTCCTTGTTAGTAGCCATCACTGTCGGGCTTGTTGCCCGTTGGCATTGTCTCATAGAAAAGGGGGACTGGACGGGGTATAGGACCCTTACCTGAGTTCGCAGACACGACTCCAAGCTATTTGTAAGCAAGCCTGCCCTCATTTCACAAGGCCCTAGGATATTGGGTATGGAATTTCACATGTGTATGCCAAGCCCAGGGTCTCTCTCTACCTGCTGCTCAAGGATCGAGTTGTAGAACTCTCGGATACCCCTCCAGCACCACACCTGTCTGTGTGTAGACTTCCTTCCTGCCATGATGACAATGGACTGAATCTCTGAACTGTAAGCCAGCCCCAATAAAATGTTTTCCTCCAGAAGAGTGGCCATGGCCATGGTGTCTCTTCACAGCAATAAGACACTGGCTAGGACAATAGTCAAACCTCCATAAGCCAGATGTCTATTAAAACTGGGTTCTGAGTATTCCACACAGTTGCTATAGCTAACCATAGCACCAGAGATACCTTCTGACAACAAAACTCCTATCTTGAGCCGGGCGATGGTGGCACATGCCTTTAATCCCAGCACTCGGGAGGCAGAAGCAGGCGGATCTCTGTGAGTTCGAGACCAGCCTGGTCTACAGAGCTGGTTCCAGGACAGGCACCAAAGCCACAGAGAAACCCTGTCTCAAAAAAACAAAAAAAAAAAAAAACTCCTATCTTCTCAAATCTCCTTCAAACGCCGCACTAAGTTCCTCCTGCAAATGTCACTGTGAAAGAAAAGGGGAAAGGATTTAATTCTTAACTAAAGAGTCAATATATGTGATAGTTCCAAAAGTTGTGTCCTGTTCTGACTCTCATATAGTCCTTAAGAAATGGGACGCCACAAATAATTCCTTTCTTCCTGTCTCCACTTGTAATAAGAAACCACCATATCCCTCTCCTGCATGTCAACCCCTTTCAGAACTTTCCCCTAAACAAAACAAAAGTAACTCCCCATGCATCAGTCTTCATGAAACAATGGATGAAGAGAATAGGGGCTAAAGCAAGAAGGAAGTGGATATGGCGCCCTCTAGTGGTGCACATGACAACAGCCTAGAGGTCATAACGAGACTTCTCTCAGGGAGACTATCACAGCTAACACAGATTGAAACATAAAGTCTAGTATCAAATCCTCTGTGTCTCTTTACTTCCTCAGATTCTACATCCGGGAAGTAAGATCCAGGAAATCCTGAAATCTGCTATTTTGCTTTCTGATATACAAATACAGACCAGATGCATCTCCTCTGAAGTACTATGCTCAAACATGGTTTAGAGGTACTGCGTCAACACAGCATTGACAACCATGGAAGCAAATGACATTAGGGGGAAACTACTGAAAAGCTGCAGATTGATTCAGAATGGAGGCATTTAGGACATCACATGAGGTATGTAATTGGTCTAAGTATATTTAACCTACAGAAAGATGAAAATGCGTGTCTTAAGAAGAGAGAATCATCCGTTTCAGCAAGGACTGAAATGTATCTACTGGGACCAATCTTGATTCTGATATTTTCTGTCTTGGCCCATCTGTAAACAGGGCAAGCCAATACCCACAAGCCTGTGCCATAAAACCCAGTTTTTATTTCTCTCTCGTTCCAACTGCAACTCAAGTGCCTTTCCACAAAGATTTACTCTGAAGCCAAGTCTCTCATATCTCATTAAGTCAGTGTATTTTATTAGCATGGAAATCCAAAATGACCTGTTTTGATGTCCAGCTGCTCAGCAAGTAAGAGACAAGAAAGATCTGTAAAAGATAAAGTTGTCAAAATGGAGAGGACCACACCATGTTTTAGCTTTAGTTGTAAACAAACATCTTTTCCGTTCTATCAGACTCTCATGATTTCCAGAACACTGAAGAAGCCCATGCCCGTAGCCTGCTTGCTTTGTTAGCTTTCACTCCACTTCACATGTCTCTCTACTCAAAAGAAAACACAAAGCAAGAAAAACAAAACGGCACCTGTTTCTAGAGCAGAGCAGACCTAGTAGGCAGACAGAGCCTAGGGAGGAGAGCGGGCCCACCATGCACATCTTAGCTGCTGATTAAAAGACTGAGTTTTCTTTGCAATGAATGAGTGTTCATTTTTATTTAAACTAAGTTGAAGTGTGGCAATGGTTTTTTGTAGTTCCCCTATATCTGAAGAGCTTCCAAGGTCCCTGAGTCTATTCTTTGTGCCTGGATATTATAATTCAGTGCTTTTCAAATCTAATTCCTCAACTCCTCCACTTGCTGTCAAATAGTGAAGGGATTTAACCATAATGTATTTACTCCCTCCCTTCTCTTCTTTCTGTCTCCTTTGATCCCCCCCTGATTTCTTTGGTTGTCTGTCTTTATCCTTACTGATCAGTTCTTTATGTTTTTTTCCCTCATTCTTAAAGAGTGCATGTGGCACTCTGAACAGAATTTCTAGTGATAATGGAATGTGAGTGCAATTTTAGCCTCCTTAAGTGTGTGTTCATCATGTAGTGTTGGTAGGGTAGGAGGCCTATGCTGTGGAATGGTCTTTCTGTATGCTGTGAATGTGTTGCTCTCATTAGTTGATAAATAGAGCTGCTTTGGCCTATGACAAGGCAGGATAGAGCCAGATGGGAAATCCAAGCAGAGATACAGGAGAAGAAGGGCAGAATCTGAGAGATATCACCCAGCTGCCCAAGGAACAACATGCCAGTAGACTGGTAATGCCACAGCCATGTGTCAATACTATGAATAGAAATGGGTTAATTCAAATGCAAGAGCTAGCTAGTAATAAGCCTGAGCGTGTATAATTAATATCAAGCCTCTGATTGGTTATTTGGGAACTGATGGGTGGAAAAGATTACAGGTTTATTTTGCCAATATCTCTGAACCCCTGGGGTCTGGGTATACATAAGACCCTCTTGCTAAGCTGAGGCTAACGTTTGTTCAAGATCCCAGAGGCTTCTTCCTCTTCATAGACTTGTTTATGATTTGAAGATTTCCCAATAAGGGCTGTGGAGTATTGATACTCCCTGTAAGCTCACTTTCCCATATTTGTCCACAGTTGGGAATGATCATGACCCATGGTTATTTTCCCCGTCATTTCTAAGATCCTAAACTCACCTAGTTCTTTGTAAAAGATTCTTTTCTTAATTTTTCCTTACTTGCCTCACCCCCAGGTTGCCTCTTTACAAATTATGATGGTGGATTTTGGAGGCAGGATGGATTTTGTTAGTAAGAGATGTCAAGTTTTGTCCACTAGCTTAGCCTTGCGCTACTGTTTGTGCTGATTGAATGGTAGATGGACAACTGACCCCTATCATCACATGTGGAAAAGTGGAGCATGAGTGGTCCTTAGTGAGCTTTGTTTGTTTATCTGTTTTGCGACGGGATCTCATGTAGCTGAGGATCTTCTCCAACTCCCTACACAGCTGAAGATAACCCTGAATTTATGATCCTCCTGCCTCTATTTCCCAAGTACTGGGATTACAAACAGAAACAGTGCAAGGGATCAAACCCAGGACTCAGGCACAAGAGGCAGGCAGTTCGTCTACACGTTACATTTTCTCACCCTCTCAATGAACACTTTCTGTTCTTTCCACCACCTTTTCATTTTAATTCCTAAAATACAGGGAGAGAAACATGTCATGACATTGCTTGTACTGGCTAACCTTATATTGACTTGATATATAAACCAGAGTTATCTGAAAGGAGAGAATTTTAATTAAGAAAATGCCTCCATAAGATCTAACTGTAAAGCATTTTCTTAATTAGTGCTTCATGGGAAAGGGCGCAGACCTTTGTGGATGGTGCCAGTCCTGGATTGTTGGTCCTGGGTTCTATAAGAAAGCAGGCTGGACAAGCCATGAGGAGCAAGCCAGTCAGCAAAACCTCTAAATGACCTCTGCATCAGCTCCTTTTTCCAAGTTCCTGCCCTGTTTGAGTTCCTGTCCTGACTTCCTTTGATGATGAACAGCAATGTGGAATCATACGCCAACTGACTTTTTGGTCATGGTCTTTTGTCATAGCGAAAGGAATCCTAACTAAAATGCTGCTTTTTGCATATCTCGTATGTACTTTTCCTTATAGCCATTGAAAAAGTTTAATATGACTCATATATATTATCTGATAATATTATGGATACCAGAACCTATGCTGTGACAACCTCTATATTTCATAATCATGGGGTAAAATTGGAAGAGCAGTCAAATATGCAGCTAGTAAAACTATAAATTTTATTCAATAGTATACTTTGACTCATGGATTTGATCATGTTATATAGGTCACAGAATCCAAGTTCAAGTCAGAAAAAAATTACAAAGGTTTGGAACGCCTTCTTAATATAACTTTCCCCTAATTCTATGTTTGAATTTTCCCTAAACTTTCTTTTTTGTTTTAAAATCAGTGAAACAGAACATTAGTGTTATCTTATCTAGGCATTTTGTTTATTCTTTAGTATGATGCCTACCATAAGTATGAGATCGTGGAAGATCTCAAGTTTACCGATTCTCTACGGAAAAAGAAGTCTTATTGGAAGAATGTTAGAAAGACAATGTCATACTATTGTTTAGAAGATAATTGTAAAACACAGAAGCCACAATTAATCCCAAACCATGGGAACATGAACTAAGAGACCATATCTTCAAACAGCTGGACAAGAGAGAAATAGAAACTTCTTTAATTTTGTTTGGACTGCTGTTCTATTATGCAAGTACCTCCTGGTCACCAGCTGTCAACACTAAGACCACACCCTTGAGTTATCACTCTTCCAAACTGTGCTCCTTTCAACATCATCTCAAAACAACCTCTCTATAAATGTTGGGGTAATCTCCATGGTATCTCTTCTGAGGAACCATCTGGATTCTTCCTAAAAAGTGCCAGGATAGAAAACCTACTTGTTTATAAGTCAGCCCTGCCTGGCCATTGCTAGAAATAACATAGCTCATTGACTTAGAAAGTTGTTGAAGAATTATGCTATTGAAAGGAAATACTATTGACGTATTAAAGTGTTGGAGTGAAAGAGGTAAGGAAACTAACCATGTGACATGGAAGGAAAGATAAAAGGCACCAATTGCTGACATGCCTTCTCAGAGCCTCCTCGTGGTCATGTCAATGCATTTCCCAGGGCTTAGAGCATCTTCCGTTTCCACTTCATGGCAACTACTGTAAGTCTCTCTCTTTTTCTTTCTTGTCGCAAAACTGGGTCTTCTTTCCAGGGTCTTGCATGTTCTCTATTTTAAGTGCTCTGAGATGCAAAGCTACTTGAGAAAATGAGGGCTGTCATGTCAAGCACAGTTTTAAATTGTTCAAGTGTACGCTTTCCCATGCTGTTGACATTTGGAGAAGAGTGTAATACATTGCTTCTTGGAACTTTCCAAGGTGAAATCCGGCAAGTTAGAGTCAATCTTATTTGAGGCCCATCGCTTTACTCACCAATTAGAATGAGATATGGTTTAATTATGCTCAAACAATGTATCTAAGGATATAGCTTAGCAACAAACACTGAAAGAAAAACTGCACCTTAGGTAAATTCCAAGCTACCAGACCCCAGCACCTCCAGGATCTGTAAGTAAACTGCATCAGAGTTACTGTAATTAATTTATTTAATTGGAATTTCACCAAGACATAAATTTACTAATATCTATTTTTAAAGACAAGAATATTGATTTTGGACCAGCTATAAATTCCTGTAATATTTGTCTTCAGTAAAAAGCCAAGACAATTCTAGTCCATTTCTTTTCGTCCTGAAAAAAAATGTTATGCCAAAACCATCATTTTGTTGGCTGCATATATCCTGATTTATATTCGATGAGAGTTGTAAAAGCCTTTTATAGAGGAGACAGCCGAGTGACATTTTCCTATAAATCATGACCATTTTTACTGCCACGGAGTTCTAAGGCTGAACTTCAGATACAACTGCACAGTTAACCAAGGATGGGGCCACATTCTTGCTGAATGAGACACGCGTTTCCCCTTCTCACCATGAGTGACTGAGTATTCTCGTCAGTCTCTGCCTGTCAGCAACCTCACTGGAACGTGAACGGCCCTGTTCAGCCCTGATAGAGCGGCTTATGCAGAGCAGGTCACTCAGAACAGCTTAGGGCTCTGCTCTCCTTCCAAACTCACGAATCGTTGCCAGCTACACACATTCTGGGCGCTCAACCGATACCAACCAGGCACCGAAGGTGACAGGCGAGAAAGCAAGCTCATTTTGCAAGTGCCAGTATTAGGGATCAGAAATAAAACCCTCCAGAATGGAATCACATTCCATGCAGTGTGGAGCCTCACGACAAATTTCCCTGACCTCAGAAATGCTGCCTCTGTCAATGATTCTCCTAACCTTTCCTGTGAGCACTGTTGAAATCCGGGGCAGTCAATGACCTTGAGACAGTGTGGGGCGAGCAAAGAGATGGGGCCAGGAGTTAAGAAACTCCAAATTTTCTTTCAACTTGTCTTTGTGAAAAGAACTTAGACCCAGAAAACCTCATTTTGGAGAAGGATTAATGTATGTATCCTTTAAGTTAAAAGTGAGAGAAAATGACCTTTTCCTTTCTTGTAGTAGGCTTGTTCTAAAAGATTTCCTCAGAGCAATGTATCTTCCATTGTCTGAGAGTAGAAGGGAGAAGGGCGTTAGTGTCGTTAAGTAGACCGTGAGCTTTGAGACAAGAGTTGGCTATCAACCCTGTTCTAGTGTTTAATAGTTGGCTCAGTTGTGTTTGGTAGCTTATTCCAATTTACCCAACCAGTGATTTGGAATAAAATACTCCAAAACCTGTTATGTTTTTACAGGTGAAGAGAAAAAATGAATTATTTCCAGCTATTGGTGCTTGCTATCTACCCGGAAGTGCCTACGTGAGCCCCGTTAGTTACGGGTTGGGTTAGATACAAGCTAGAAAGAGAAGAAAGAGGCCTCCTGTTTAGTTTATGACATTTGGCATGCTCTTTAACACACTCTGGCTCTTTGGTTTTTTTCATCTGTGAAATGATCATAATTCTTTATACCTCATGGAATAACACAGAAATGGGCTCAAAGGTACATACAAAGTTTTATGTATCGTGTTCAGACCTTTAGCATAATAACTATGATTAAACAGGCAAATACAGCATGTTAGGGGAAAAATATAAAAACCATTTTCCTCTTTCTACACCTCCCCTGTACCCCCCACATACACAGTTCAAACCACAAAACTAAAGTATGTAAAATATGTAAGTAGTTTTTCCCTCTTTTCTATCCAAAACTCCTCTGGCACCTAGAGTAGAAACAGAATTTTGTAGAGAAGTGAGATTTCAGCAACAATTTCTTCATCAACTCCAAGAAGATACAATTTGTGGTTCAATGCTTCTCATGTTTTGATTGGCCTCCAAGAACCAGGAAAGCCTCATAGTGACTTAGCAAACAGAATAAATCACCTGGTTCTAAGTCATCAACACAACAATCAAATGACTTAGTGTTGGTAACTTCAATAAAAATTCACAATGCCCCATTTGATTTGGGCTTCTTCTTAGACCTCCTGGTTGTCTTTTATCTCCCTTGCTGTCACTTACATCGAGTCTCTGTCCCTGTGGCTGGTTCTTCCATCCGCTGTGGCAATTCTGACAACTATAGCTTCTTAGCTTGCGCTACTGTATTCTGTATCCAGAGACCTCAGCTGTGTGCTTGTGGGTTCTCTGTCTCTCCCTTCATTCCTCTCAACCTCTCTCCTTTACTTCTTCCCTTCCCCCTCCCTCTCTCCCTTTTTCCTTTCCTCCTCTCCCCCCACAAATCCCCCAAACATATCTCCTGTGGTCTTTCTCTGCTATAATCGCTTGGAACAATACCTGTGCATTTTCTAGTTCTCAGAATTCAAAATCACTGCAGCTTCCCCTTTGTGGTTAAGTACCTAGTTACCCAAGGTCTCTATCATTCACCCTCTTAAATATTATCAGGAGAACAAGTAGGGCAAGTCCCTCAGAGAACCATCAAGCATCAAACTTGACTTCCTCTTAGTTTTTCCTTCTTTCCCATCTTGGAAAATTGCTTCAGGTTTAAAGAAGTTCAGCATTTGAAATCGGGTATTGTATACCTCAATGTATGCTTCAGGGTGGCAATTCCTTCTGGAGGACGAGAAAGCTTAGATCAGACTTCCAGGCTGAATCCACAGTGTATTTCCTTGTCACTGAGAAAGTAAAGAATAAAAGAACAATGCTGTTCCTTGGTCATAAATTCAAGACACCCTGCACATCTGTACTTGTGTCTAATGTCCTTTTGGGCTCCATCCTGTGGAGGCTAACCTCACTGCCTCATCGCCATCTCAACATCTCACCAGATAATCTTTTTGTCTTCTATGTCATCCATCAATAGCATTTCCTTTAAAAGAGTAGATAAAGCTTCAGGCTTTCTTGGCCATAGACTCTGTCATGACTCTAGACATTTGCCATCAAAACGTAAAAGGACTGGACAATGCATACATAAAAGAATAACACAGTGTTCCAAGGGAGTCTATTTATGGATGCTAGAATATGAATTTCATAGAATTTCCACATGGCAGGAAATACTATTTTTTAAGGTTTTTGAACCATTTACAAATGTCAAAACTAGTCTTAGCTTGCAAAGCCTTAATCCTTTATAATACAAAAATAAACCCTAGGCCAAATATGGCCTAAGGAGCCTCGTTTTTCAATGCTTGTTCTACATTATTAATCTTTCAAGCTCAGCAAATGATTGACAACCAGTCATTCTGCATACTTTTTACATCTTATCTCTTAAAAACATTACCTTTTGAATTTCCAAGTATTTCAAGGTTCTCTGTATTACCTTTCCATTGACTTTCACAACAAAACGTCTGAAAACTTCCTTGCCCATTAATTCTGCATCTTCATCTTTCAATTGCCCTTCAAACCATATAATGTGGTTTCCATTCCACTGCCAGATACTGAGCAAACACTAAAGGATTCTTAGAAAGGTCACCAGTGACCTATGATTTAATATCTAAAGACAACTTTTCAGTTTTATATTTTATCCAAGTCCTTGGCAGTTCTTTACCTAGACTGTTTTCTCCTTGGGTTGTTCTCTTTTTATTTTTTTTATTTTGGTTTATATGAGTTCTAGTCCTTTTTCTACTTCATTGTGACTCCTTTGCTTATTCCACAATTCCTGGGCATTCTTTCCTATTTCCATCCCCCCCCCATACACCTGCATAGTCTCAACTCTAATCCATACTCTGGTCATTTAAAATAAGACTTCTCCAATGCAAATCATTCTTTTGGCCTCCAGACTTAAAAATATTTGGTATGATAGATAGATAGATAGATAGATAGATAGATAGATAGATAGATAGATAGATAGACAGATAGATATCACCAAGCAAAGATAACAATCAAAGTATGATTTCTATTGAGACCCTATCACTTTTGCACCATCAGAAAGTTGAAGAAGTTTCACATCAAACCAATGTAACAGGGACTATCTGTGTGCAAACAGTTATACCTAGGGGTGTTTCCTTTCTTTCTTGTGGGGGTAGGGCACTGTGTGAGGTGTATGCACACAAGTACTGGAGTGCTTGCCCCTATGCGTGCCCATGCTGCATTGAGAGCAGGCTGTCTGGGTTCTACCTCTATCACTCTCCACCTATTGCCTGTCCATCAGCTAGAAATTCATCATGGTTATGGTTTGAACAGCAAGCTCTTGGGGTCTACCTGTCTCTGGCCCTGATGCTGAGGTAATAAGTCATGGAGCTATGCCCAGGTTTTTACGTGGATATTGGGGATTCAAACTCAGGTTCTCATGCTTCAAGATCAAGTGCTGTTACCTGTGAGCCATCTTCTAACCCCGCCCCCCAGTAAATGTTTTCTTGTTGCTTTCTGTTTATTCATTGTATCTCCATCTATCATATAATTTCTGAGCTTTCAGGGACCCTAACTTACATGATTACCACAGATGCACAAACTTTGGTACAATGATTGACAAATACCAGGCAGTCAATAAACAAACAGGTGTCCTTCATTCAGTTTGAAAACTATCAAACAAAAAGTGTCGGGGGCTAACTTCCTAAAGTTCCTTTGTTACTGAATCCTGGGTGTGATGGCATATCAAGGTGTGGCTCTTAGAAAGCTATTAATTGTGTGGATGGAGCCTTCGTGATGCATTAGTTACCTTAGGAAAAGATACAGGAGAGCAACATCTCGTACACAAAGGTGTGGGTGCAGTAAGCAAAATCAATTGGAAATGCGGGGGATGGGGCAGTAACTATAAAGACTGGCTCCATGAGCACAGATTTCCAGGCCTCCACATGAGAAAAGCATGGCTGTGCTTGGGCCTCACAGTTTGCGTGATTAGGTTGCAGCCATCCCAATAGGCCAGGACAGAAGGTAGATCTTTGAATGATCAACTTGAAAGAGACTGTTCCTGACACATAGCCCAATCTCCTTGAGTTACAGATAAATAAATTGACTCTAAAGGACTGTTGAACTGAATGGAGCCATGGTTTAAGTGGGATTGGAGTCCACTTCCTTCATGTCCAGCCCAGGAACTAGAGCTATACCACCGAGATGAGACTGTACCCAGTAACACTTTCTCTATTAGAGCTAATCTCTCCTGCCTTCAGATAAGTTACTGGAGGGAGGGGGCACTCCTCTTAATTAGCCTCATGAACCAAACAGGGATATTGTTCAATAAATTTTCCCAAACGGTGTGTTTATAACCTTAAAGTCACTGTCCAATAGAATTTAAATTGAATTTCGCCGATTTTTAATATTCTACACCATAGTTTGTTCATGTTTTCCATACAAAGTCCTCAGCTCCATCTTACCAGTTGTGTTTCCATTCCTTTTTTTCTGCCATCAAATAATCTGGCTTTCCCGTGAGTGCGGCAGCCAGACGACAAATGCTCTTCCCAATCAGCCCTCAAGTGGTTTCTCCTGCACCAGGCTGGGCAGCCAGCCCCGAGAGTGGAAAGAACCCTGGTTAGAAGCTGGCTGTGCTGGTTTGCAGTCCCAGCGTGGCTGCTGCTTCCCTGCATGGCTCTGGACAAGTCGTTTCAACACTGCGGCTGCACTCCTCTGATGTGAAGTATGAAGAATTCGGAATAAAATCTTCTCAATGTTCCCAGCCAATTCTACCTTTCTGACTTTGACACATTAAATAAAACTTTGTGCCACAGAGAAACGCCTGTTATAGGCTTCTCTTCCACCATATTGCGTTTGTATTCTTTCTTTGCAATAGGACTCCTTTATGAAGAATCTTTTAAAGCCCACATTGCTCTAAAGAATGAATTCCCTTTCACTACATGGCTCTGGTCTTTTCAAGCTGTTTCTTTAAGAAAAAAAAAAAAAACCAAAAACTTGGTCTTGGTGTTACAGGAAGCAATCTTATCAGGGGTACCCTAGGTATATGTCTGAGACAAAAGTAAATTAACCTTTCTAGATATCCAGGACCTCTGAAATCTGCTTTACTGCAACCAGCCATCAGATATAAACAAACGTCCACATCAAATAAAACACTTTGATACTTCAGCAATATCCCACTTCCTCCTTAAACCAAAGGCACTACTATGGTGTAATGACATTGTTATCCATGCCAGAGTTACTCTGGAGTCTGGACAGCTTTCAGTGAAGTTGGGCATCCTTTCAATGATTTATATCATTTATTTCAATCAAGCCACGTTTTAGTAGTCATCACAAACAAGGATGATCTACAAATTGATAAGGTGGCAATCACTGTTCACTGAAAACTTGGTCCCCCTGCCCTTGTCTACACACAAACAAGAAGTGATGACCATTTCCTTAGATAGACAAATTTCATGGTTGCTTTCTCTGCCGCACTTAGGGTAAGTGAGCGTGGATGACTTCATGGTACTTTCGTGACACCAAGCCTATGAAACTTAATTAAGCTGTGTGCTTTGCAGGAATTGTAAGAGGCTAAGGTGGGCAAATAAAAAGCTGGTGATTTCATGTTTCTTGCACTGGGGAGTCTTTGAGAAGACTAGTCACGCTTAAAGGGGGTCTAAGACCCCCGCGACATTTTAGCCACAGGTTTAGTTGACAGGTTGACAGGTAGAAGGCACACCTTCTACCCAGGCTTTGTAAGAACCCTACAGCAAAATTCTGTTTATAATCTAAAGCTCACTTTTCTCTCCTTATCTTTTGAAGTCTTGCTATAGGATATTCATGGCTTTTCCACAGCAGAAATGTTCTATAAATGAAGATAAATTCCTTAGTTTGATAGTCTATCTTCTGTTAGAAACCAGGGATACTAGGAACCACACCTCCAAACCAGAAGCTCATACAATACATGAAGATACCACCAAGGGTTGTGTGCAATCATCTCTGTACATGAGTCAAGATAATTTGTGGGGTTTTGCAATGTTACTGTGGCATTTATTTTTTTCATATATAACATGGCATCACTATCTCTTTATAAAATTACAATATAGCACTAGAGAGAAAACTAAGCCTTTAGGTAACCATAATAAACAAAAAAACCAATTCATCCAAAGCCTTTAGGTAACCATAATAAACAAAAAACCCAATTCATCCAAGCATGGGGTGCGATCTGTAATCCTCACACTTGGGAAGCTGAATAAGGAGATTAGAAGTTCAAGACCAGACTGAGCTACACAGCATGTTTGAGGCCAGCCTAGGTGCCATAAGATCCTGTCTTTATAAAAAAAAAAATCACATTTATCCAGCACTTGCACAATTTTAGATATTTACCCAATTTTTTTCCTTTCATCCTTATAATATTTCTGTGAGGCAGATGCTCACAGAATCTCGTTTCATTCGTAAGAACACTGCCTCTGAGAAAGCAAAGGACTTCTCCTATGCCTTTTGATAAGAGCCAATGATGAGACTGTAACTAGAAGTCCATCCAGCCACAGCCTCCAAGCTTAGCTGCTAAGCTATTCACTTTGAAGATTATATATATTCTGGAGATGCTAGTGATGGTAGATGCTAAACAATATGAAATATTATGATATGATGAAATAAGATTGAACTTTTAAAAACTGACCAGACAAAAATCTTCCCCTGGATTACACTTGGTGTAGTAAAAAAATTTTAAAAACATTATAATTAATCACGTGGAGCTGTTGCTACCTAGTCCTCCATAGCCCACCACCCTGGGTAGAATTTTCTTCTCTTTGCCCATTGGAGGAAGATCTTGGGCAGAAGAGATGAAACGGGTCAGTGCTAAGCCCCTCCTCTGGCTCTGCCACCTTCCTCTTCTGCTCTTTTTCAGTGGGATGGCGATTTCATCAGGATCATCATCTCAGTTTTTCTCTTTGATCCCTCCTTTCCAGCTTCTCACAAAATGCTCCTCAGTGGCTGTGTGCTTCGGACTCATAATATGCACTTCTGACCACATATCTTCACCAACAAGAGAGAGGGAAATTGTTGAACTTCCTTGTCGATAGAGTCAGATAGATTGTTGATATATTAGAGTCAACTGATGCAGGATGCCTACCTACCTGGGTCAATACATGGATGACCAAGCTTACAAGAGCCTTGTCTTAAAAGGAAGTGAATGGCCTCAACCTGGAAGCAAACAATTAGAGAAACAAAGCTCTTTATAATGAAAGACACGAACCTCAAGTTCTCATGGCCATTGGCCCTGACTCCCATGGCAACTGTAGGTACTTTCTTATGCCTCCCTCAGCACGTCAGGGTTTACTCTCTAACTGGGAGCTCTGGACCCCAGAGTATCTCCCTCTTAATCTTGGTGCTTTCCATAAAGTCAGTTGACCAAGCACTGGCAAAAAAAAAAATTAAGTTTGCATCACTGTAGGACTGCTAGTGAGCATCACACAACACTCTGCTCTAGAGCGCTCAGCACTGAGTCTATCCACTCCTGCCCAACAACCCCCCCCCGTGTGTGTGTGTGTGTGTGTGTGTGTGTGTGTGTGTGTGTGTGTGTGTGTGTGTGTGTGTTTTAGGAAAACTTGACAGAGAGTCCCAATTCATTTTTTATTGGGAATATCATCAGGTTGAAATAAAAATAGAAATGATTTGAAATGGCTGCCTGGGATCATTTTCCTTTCTGTAGGCGGGCTCGTGCCCACACAGGTGTGTGAATTGTCTCTTCACATCTGTCCCAGCCCGCCGCGTTTGTTTACTCTAGTGCTCCCTAATAACCTCCTGCAGCACTTATGCTGACAGCTTGCCCACATCCAGGCATCTCTGTACTTGTCTAACTGGTGTGGTCATGTTGCCTACGAAACTCCAGCCTGCTGCATCACCAAGGAAACACATCAGCAAGTATTTGCTGAAACACCAGGTGCTTATGAGAAAGCCGGCAGGTGAGAGACGGACCAAATGCTGGGAACAATGAAAGACCACAAAACACCGAGAGTCTATAAAACTGTAACTCTAGGTCTCTCTCTATATATATATCAGGCTGCATGAATAGGGATTAAAAATTTTAAATCCCATTGACCCAAACATTTCAAAATTTCAAGTTGCATAGCGTGATAATAGCAACTGAAGCTCTTCTCGGCTGCCAAAGGGGAAACTGAGGCCAGGCCTAGTTGCCACCAGTCTGTCTCTCACTTAATCTGTTCTCTTTTAAGAGCAACTCAGAAATCCACGCTGACTCACAAACCTTGAAGGCAGGCCATTGTGATTTATCGTTCCTGTTTGTGATCAAGTATTTCTGAGTCTATGAAGGAAGTAGAAGTGTAAAATTGATTAAGAAGGATGGTGGCCACGGCAAGCCTGGATCAGAAAGAATTTTTTCATTCTGACTGCACGGTAAACCCATGACGCCCTGATGAAGTGTTTCTCTTTGTTTTGACCCTAAATTTAATACCCACGAAAAACGAAAATGGTTTTGAGTATAAAACAATATTCAACACACCATAAAGCTGAGGGATGGGAGAAGAGAAGGCAGAAACGTTAATATTTATGATGTGGGTTTTTTTTTTTCTATCTCTCTTTCTGAGACAGGACTTGCTATGTAACCTTGTCTGATCTGCTACTTGTTAGGTAGCCCAGGTTGGCCTTGAACTCATGGTAATTCTCCTGCCTCAACCTCCCAGATACTTAGATTTCTGGTTTCTTGATAGAGTCCTGTTTTCATTTTTGTTTTTGTTTTTCAACCCGACACTCGGAGAAACTGACTTCCATTTGAGACATGAGAAACCTGTGGTGGGGTAGTCAGCCTAGGTACTTGATGAGGTTTCACGGCAAACCCTTTCTCTGACTGATCTTGGGATTCTAGTTTTCGCTCAAAGCAGAGAAATAGAAGCTCCGGAGATAGTTAATGTTAAGCTAGTACAATAGGTTGGGGGATGTTCCCCAAGTGTTTACATCTGCCTCCCTGAAGCCTGTGGACACACTGATTTCCACGGAAGAGGGGCTGTCCAAGAAGGATTTAACATCTCAAGATTCTCTTGGATTACCTGGATGGGACCTATAACGCTACAGAGATCATTAAGACAAAATACAGGAGGAGCAATGTGATGTGAATGATGAGACCACAAGCCAAGGAATTCTGGAAGCCTCTGCAAGCTGGAACAGGCAAGGGCAAGATTTTTTTTTTTTTATTGAAACCTCCACAATATCCAACCCAAACAGAACCTCAATTTTATCTTCATAAGACTTAGACTTCTCATTTCCAGGGGTATCTGAGAATGTATTTGTGGTTGTTAAACCACGAAGTTTACTGTGGTTTCTTATAGTAGCTATGAAAACGAGAATAGCTAAACAGAGACTCCACTTTTTTCAACTTTTTAAATTAGTGGCCAGAATAATGGGTCTCCCTAGAGCATTTTTATAGGTACTTTGTTTTTACTGTTCCTCCTCTTCTCTTCTTCTCCTCCTCTTCCCTCCTCTCCTTTATACCTCCAGCCAGTCTCCTTCCTCTCCCAGTAGCCCCCCTTCTGCAACCCTCTCCCCCGACTTAAAACCTTTTTGTTATCGCCAGTGTTTCTCTGTCTAGTTTTATGAACTGTCCTCCGATACATACATACACACGCAGCCAGCAGTATCCGTCTTTCTGACTCCGTTCCTTGTTTTCATGTGCTACTAACCCAGCTCCACCACTCCCGGGTCTAAACGCAGAAGACCGGGAGTCCCCCCACAGAGGCGCCCACACATCCATGCTTATTGTTGCTTTAGTCACAAAAGCCAAAAAATTGAAATCACTGAACTCTACACGAGCAGGTGAATGGATAAAGAAAGTGTGATTCCTGTACACCGTGAGATTGTTATTTGGCCATAAAGAAAACTGAAATTCTGACATTTGCAAAGAAAAAAAGAAACGGAATAGAAAAGAAAAAAAAATGAGGGGAGTTGGGTTAGTTCACCCGGCCTTCTCAGCTCTGCCATCAGATACCTAGCTGGCTTTGGGTATGTCATCTAACCTCTTTCCAGTTGGATTTCCTCAGAACTGCAGTGGTAGGGGAATTACCAAAGCAACGCCCGAAAGCAGATGATGTACATAAGTTGGATTTAGTCTGCATGAGCTGTTCTCTGTTAAACATCAAGAATGTGTATGTAATCGGGAGCCTTGAAAATGTGAAGGCTCCGGCAGATAGCACTGCTCCCCCGCGCCCCCCCCCCCCCCCCGGCAATAATCAGGGCTAACTCTCCACAGTCTCCACCTAACCAACCTCAACCAGTGCTGCTCCCTATCTGGACCTATACTTTCAAACTGTAAGAATGTGTGCTGCCGCCACTTAGCGGGAGGAGATGCTTCAGAGGGTTACAGCTCTTGCTGCCTCAGGCATGAGTTCAAATCCCCCAGAAGCCACATTTTAAAACCCATGTAAAATCCCCATAACCCACAGTTATGGTGGAGAGACTTTGGAAGCCCAGGACTGTAGCAATGGAGACTAAAGGATCTCTGGGGATTGCTGGACTCCAGCCTAGCTCTAGGTTCAATGAGAGACCCTTTCTTAAGGGAGTAAGGCAGACTACCCAGAGTCCTCTGCTGGTCTCTGAAGGTACAGGGGTGTGCGCGCACACATACGTGAGCATACACCATGCACACAAGTACACAAAGAATGTGTGGTCACACCCCTATACAGAAAGATTACCCTCTACAGTCTAAAATTTTATTCTTTGTATCAATTGTCAAAGATTTATAACAGCCAGGTGGTGGTGATGCATGCCTTTAATCCCAGAGTTGGGGAGGCAGGTGGATCTCGGTGAATTTGAAGCCACCCTGGTCTTCAGAGCGAGTTCTAGGATAGCCAAAGGCTACACAGAGAAACTCTGTCTCAAAAAGAGATGGAAAACAATGCAATTCACAGGGAGATACCATGTGGCACCAGAATCCAAAGATGCTTTCCCCACCAAGATTTTTTACCCTAACACCCAGAGTAGGAATATTATTCTAAAAAAGGGGGGGGGCTGGGAATGAAATTAGAGGCTGTCAATCAATTGACTGCATTAATAGGAATGGAAATAATCATAATGAACACAACAGAACTACAGCCAGAATTCTCTGACTGAAAACAGAAGGGAAGCTATAAAAAAAAAAAAAAGACCCAGAGAAAAGAGGGTGAGCTGTGGGGGACTCTGATAATGGAAGGGGACATGTCCAAGGACCAGAGACCTGACAGTAATCCTGCTGAGAGTCAGTCAGGACAGGGACCTTGCTTCCATAGTTAATAAGCATGTGGATTCTGCTAGCAATTTGCATGCCTACAGGAATGAACCCGAGTCCTGTCTATGCTCCCAGCCAATCAGCACTGAGCCTGCCTCCTAAAACCCTAACTAGAGAAGACACCTGAGGTCTGTTGGTGAGTCGTAGAGCTGTGAGCTATAATGGATGCTTTGTTTGCAAGCTGTGAGGCTGTGGTCTTGGGTTAGTGAGCAACAGACAACGAATACATATTGCAGAAGTTTCAATAACGAGAAAATTTATCCTTGCGGGCCAGATGGAGAGGCGGAGGAGCTGTCATCTGAGGAGACTGGCTGTGTCCCAAGAGGTTTCTTGGAGTAGAATTTATTACACTGGGGAATTTGCCATATTCCTAATCCGAAGTCTCAGACTTGTAGACTCAGAAACACATTTTCTTTCATAGATCCAGACGTATCTCAAACTCTCATTGGCCAAGCTCATAGTACTGATGTATAAAATCATCCTGGCTGGTCCTGACTCACATTGACCTACATACCATCCAAGAAACTAAGACATGAATCCCCACATGGGCACTAGCATCATTGTGAAAGACAACTGTAATTCCTTTCACTAACACTTTGATGTTCTTGCAGTTAAATCGTGGATAAAATATGATAAATGCCTTGAGTTAATTTCCCAAGATAAAAAAAAAACAGTTCATATTTAAGGTTTTTGATGGAGACTGCCAAATTGATTCCCAGAAAGACCGCATCAAGTTTGAGTGAAGCCACAGGACACAGAGATGCCTCTTTCTTCTTTACACTGTGAAATGACCACATGTGAATTAACCACATGCTAATTAACCATATGCTAATTAACATAACCAAATGACAGAGATAATCCCACATCTTTGTCTTCACATAGTTGCATTATTTTTTTTTCTTCTTGGAGGAATACTTAACATCTATTGTCTTAGCAAATTTCAAATATGTAACACATTCTTAATACAACATATTATTCTTAACTATTATATTAGGTTGAGTTCTTTAGAGTCACAGAACTTATCAAATGAATATATACATCCCATATATATATATGGAATTTACTGGAATGACTTGCAAGCTGAAATTCAACTACTCCAGCAATGGCTAGCTAGCTGTGAATGGAAAGTTCAAGAATCCAGTAGCTGCTCAGTCCCACAAGGCTGGTGTCTCAGCTGGTCTTCTGCATCTGCTAGAATCCCAAAAATAGTAGGCTCCAGTGTCAGTGAAGGAGTGGATGTGCTAGCAAGGCGAGAGCAAGCAGGCAAAGAGAAAAACCTTCCTTCTCCCATGCCCTTAGAAAGACTGCCAGCAGAAGGTGTGACCTAGATTAAAGTTTGTCTTTCCACCTCAAGATTCAGATCAGAAGTGTCTTCCTACCTCAAAGGTCTGTAGTATAAGTGAATTCACCCACTTCAAGTCAGCAGAAAATCTCTCACAGGTGTGCCCTTCATTGCTGGACCGTCGCTCATTCCAGATATAGTGAAGCTGAAAACCAAAAATAGCCATCACAACTATCAGTAACCAGACCTCTCTGCAACTTACTTACCTAACAACTAAACGTATGTATTTTGTGATATTAGTGATCCTTTTGGAGAATTTTCCATCCTAAGAAACAAACAATTACAATTATCATTTCTATTTGCTGTGAGGTTTTGGCTTGCTTGAATTTGGTTGGTAAATAGGAGGCTAGAAGCTTGTTTTCCCTTTGTTTTCTTAAGGTCTCATGTGAGTCAGGCTGGCCTCAGATTCATAATGTAGCCAAGGCTGGCCTTGCATTCTCTAGGCTCCTGCTCCTATTTCCCAATGTATCTTTGTTTTAATTGGAAATTTTAGAATCACTAAGGGTGACCTTTTCCCCCCACTTTTATTGGCAATTTGTTTTTCTTTTTTAAAAATGTCTCTGTATAAAAAGAGGCCATCGGTTTGAAAGACAGCAAAGAGAAGAGTTGGAGAGAGCAAGGAAAGGGCAAAATGATAGGATTGTATTAAAATTTAAAAAAATAAAAAATATATAATGGCTTGAGCTCGCCGCGGCGCGGAAAGGTCTACGGAGCGCGCACGGCCCGGCGCAGCCATGGCCCAGCGGCTCCTCCGGGCCTACGATGAGATTCCCGACGGCACCCAGTGTCACCGCAAGACCTACATCACCACTGCGTTCGGCGGCCTCATCGGCGCCATAGGCTCAGCCTACAGCGTCGTACTCAACCCTGCAGACACCCACCTGGAAGCAGTGGCCAGGGCTGGCCGGTACACGTTCACTGCAGCTGCTGTCGGAGCTATGTTTGGCCTCGCCACCTGTGTCAGTGCCCAGGTCCGTGAGAAGCCAGATGACCCCCTGAACTACTTCATTGGAGGCTGCGCTGCAGGCCTGACCCTGGGAGCACGCACTCACAACTACGGGACTGCAGCTACAGGCTGCGTATACATGGGCACCGCAGCCGCCCTGTTCAAGATGGGAAAGCTGGAAGGCTGGGAGCTCTTCGCCAGCCCCAAGGTGTGAGCGGAACCCTGCGGCAAATAAACACCGTGTGTCCCTGTGAAAAAAAAATATATATATATAATGATAAAAAAACCATTTATATTTTCAAACTAACTTATCAGAACAAAGCCTTCTTTGGTGGCATTCTTAGAAATTGTTGCTCAAGGTTGAATACTCACTCACCCCTGTTTTTCTCCAAAATTTAGTGGTTTTACTTTTTCCACAGAAATGATTAATCCATCTGGATCTTGTTTTACCATATGGTTTTAGATAGAGATATACTCTATTTTTTTCCAAATTCCTAGCCAGCTCTACCAACACCACTTACACAGTAAATGAAGAACATCTTACAATCTGATATCTCAAGAGTTCACACAAATTGTATGGCTGATATTTGAATACTTTTCTCCCAGTAGTAGTGGTCCTGTGATTTCCTCTCCTCCTCCCAAAACCTCCAAAGAGAGAGTTTTACCAAGTCCTTTTCAGTAAGCATTGATTCTGGGAATTCATTTAGTCCCCAAGTACAGAATACTTTCTATGGGCCATGCTCTAAACCAGGCTATGCATATTAATGGAAACTGTCAACTTGACACAAGTACTATCACCTGGAGAGACACTCTCAATCAGGGGTGTCTACATATGTGCACATCTGTGGGAGACTGATTTAATTATGTCACTTAATATGTGAAGACTCAGTCCATTGTGGGTGGTACCATTCCCTTGGCAGGAGGTCCTGGACTGTATGTATAAAAGCAGAGATATTAAATGGAGCACAAGCCACCAAGCAAGTGAGTTGAGCATGCATTCAGTAATTTCTCCCTGCTCTTTACTATGGCTATGTTGTGACTGTTTTAAGTTTCTGTCTTTACTTACTGGAATTATAAACAGAAATATAGTCCTTTTTCCTGAAATTCCTTTTGTCAGGGTATTGTATCAGAACAATAGAAATGAAACTAGATCTATGGGATGAGACTGAATTACCAGAGTTTATTTTGTTAATCTTTTGTTTGTTTTGTTGTTATTGTTGTTGTTGTTGTTTTCTTTCATTTTGCTTCTGGTTTTGATTTTTTTGAGACAGGATCTTACTAGGCAGTCTTGGCTAGAAGGGCCTTAAACTCACAGAGATCCTCCTGCCTTTGACTCCTGAGTGCTGAGAGTAGAGGTGTGTTCAGCTATCACTTTAGAAAACAAGTTAACTGTGAAACACATAATTAAACACAGTAAGAACTCTGGTGCAATAAACACATTACTATTTACTATTATTTTATTAAACCCTTGCTTATTTCTTGTCTAATTAACTAGGCCATCTCATTTCATCAGGACAATGTTAACTCTGCCTGACTCTCGTTTGATACCTACTCAACATTTATGAGTGATTAAAGGAGTATGTTTTGGCACCATGTCTAGTCCATCAGTCCTATATGAATGGCTTCTCCATTACTGCTGCAATAAATCCAATTGAGCCAAATTAAAAAGTAAAATGCAGGTTTATATAGGGATCAGTCACTCCTGGGTGAGTTCTCAGTCTCAGAAGATACATGAAATCGCTGGGCAGGTTTGGGTTAGAGCCTTTTTGTAGGAGATGGGTGGAAGGCAGTCACATACTTTATAAGGTACTGGAGTGTTGCCTGGGCTAGGAATCTGGTAGGTATGCCCTGGGTCCAGTGGTCACTTTGGAATCCTAAACTAAGTGTCCACTTTGTCCAGTGTTTTGCACAGGCTTTTGTGAGACTGGCTTCTGGTGGGAACCCCTTTGTCCGGGTGGCGGACTTCTGCAAGCTCGGGCTTCTGGCTGGAAGGGAGAAAAGGGATCTTTTTGTCTGAAAACCTCTGGCTTAGTACTACAGAATTAGGAAGACAGTTACAGAAAGAACACAATTGGTTGTAGTCAATAGGATACAGGGAGACATCCTCGCTTATTAGCCCTGGTCATGGATATCCTGCAGAGAGAGTTTAAATACTGAACCAAGACAGCAATGTGGAATTTAGAGATGATGATAATGAATGGGTCCCTGACCAATGATCTGCATCTGTTTCCTTCTGCTGACTAACATGTGGGAACCCACAGAAGTAAAGGTCAGAGAGTTCAGGCCTACACACGCTCCTTCAAGGCTATTGGCAGGAGATTTAACTTAAGGTGTGGCTAACGGGATATTTTGACCAAGGGTGTGGTTACTTGGTGTTTGGGGTATTAAAATGGTACTCACTTTGTTCCTTGTATCATGATGAAAAAAAATTTTTTTCATTTCTCCCCCTTTTTAGGATTGGGGTATTTAAAGATCATAAAAAATAAACCCAGGCGCATTCAGTATTCACTGGATTGCCCTCCCGGTACTTTCCTATGTCTCTGCATCTCTTTTGTATTTCCGTTCCTCTTACCTTGTATTCCTAATTCTCAAGCCCCTACCCTGGAATGTACAAACCCATCAAGATGTCTCTCCAGTGTGTGGCTATAGGTACTAGAAGTGGCAAAAAATCTCCTTTTTCTTAAATGGAAAATTATCTAGGATGGTCACTCTGGTGCTTTTATCAAAACATAAATGACCAAGATCAACCTAAATTGTCTGGGAGGGAAGAAACACACGTACAATTCTAAGGCCAAGGGCTAATTTCTTGAGAGTCAACCAAGTACCGGAAGTACCCTGTGAGTCTGAGGTGAGGGTGGTCTTTAGCTCCAGTGTGGGCCCCTTGCTGGATGCCTAGACCACCAAAGGGAGAACACAAAATGGGGGAATCCAGGAAGAAGAGCAGAGAGGAAACTGACTGAATGAAGTTGGACAAATGCTGCTGGGAAAGTTTCTCTGGTCATTCAAATGGACCAAGCTGGGGTGAGCAGCAGAAACAGAGCTGAAATGGGGTATAAGTTGTAGCAGTTTTAGCCCTTCAAAATGGGCATGTAATATGGAAAGGAAGGATGAGAGCAAACTACCAAAAAAATGCTAGAACTCAATTTAGTAGAGAAAAGACTTTTGGAAAAATAGAAACAGACAGTAAGGAACTTTTCTTTTTTAAAATAATGACAAGAAATAAAGTTGACAGGGAAACAAATGGAATAAAAAAGAAAAAGAAAATAGCCCCCCAAGTAAGTATTGATATTTTGTTAGTTATATATGAAAAGAATGACTTATGGTATGCATAAAAATAAATTTAAAGTTATTAAGACTAAAATATGAAAATCATAATTTAAGAATGTCTGAAGGAAAGCAAGAAGTTTAATGAGTTTTGAGTATAAAATTTTTTTAAAACCCTTCAAGACCCATTAAATTCGTCACAATAAAATAAAATAAAAATCACACTTTTAATAAAACAGAAAACAAAAAGTCAAAATATAAGCTGAAAGACTAGAAAAATGGAAGAACTGTCTCACTAGATGAACTCTCATAAATACTCAGGAAAACCATCGGAACCTCAACTGAACATTGGAGATTCGTGAACAATCTCAATATTGGTAACAGACAGATTACACTCCATTCTTCAATGCCACATTATTCAGAATAAAATAAAACGTAAATGCATTAGAACAATTGTCAACATAGTTATAGCTCACCAACAGAAGCAAAAGGTCAAAAGTTACAGAAGAACACATCTATGATACCATTAATGCAAACCTTGAGAACACAGGAAACAGTTTCGCATATCATTTACAGACAAATACTAACTGGGTATATTAAATTGGTGACACATGGTCCTCTCTTCACTCCGAAGGGACAGAAGGAGCTCCCTTTTCTCTCCAGAGGTCAGAACTGGAACAGGAGACTGGATAGCTCCTGTGCATGGTGCCTGAGAGATGCTGGCCTTGTCACAGAGCACTGGGTAGGCTCACACCTCCTGCAGGGCTGCAGCTTCTCTCATACAGGCACCATAAGAATGACTGACAGGTTTGATTGACAGGGCTCAGTTGGCAGAACTGTTTACAGAGGATTGGAGGTGTGGCCTTATTGGAAGAGGTGTGCCACTGGGGTCAGAAAATAAATTTCAAAAGTCATTCCTGGCATAGTCTCTCTCTCTCTCTCTCTCTCTCTCTCTCTCTCTCTCTCTCTCTCTCTCTCTATCTATCTATCTATCTCTCTCTGCCTCTTGCTCACAGATCAAGAAGTGAGAGCTCTCAGATGTCCCTGCCACTATGTCATTGATCCACCGTGGACTCTAACCCTTGAAACCGTAAGTCCAATTAAATGTTTTCTTGTATAAGTTATTGTGGCCATGGTGTCTAACTGGCAATGGGAAAATCACTAAGACAGGTACCACTTCAGGACAAAAAGGACTCTCTTCTTCTATGGTATCCTCATCATCAAGGTTGGAAGCAGTAAAAGACTGACTGATGTATGCGTTCATTTGTCCCTACACTGTTTCCTTATTGCCAGTCTGGCTAAACTACAGCAACTTCAGATTACAGCTGCAGGCAGAAGGCAGAAACAGGAGTTTTCTACCTCTTGTCAGCTCCCACAACCACGGAATATCTAATTCCCATATTTCTCAACATAGGTCTGTTCCTTGCTAGAACACTAATTGATAGCGTTTGTTTGAATGCTAAGGTGCGTGCGTGCGTGCATGTGTGTGTGTGTGTGTGTGTGTGTGTGTGTGTGTGTGTGTTAGTGGTAGCTTCTGGGGAATGAGGAGAACATGGACTGGCCAGGATTTGTCAGGATCTTCCACACTGTTTGTACAATAAAGTATTAGTTGAAGTTTCTTTGGACCACCATCTCCCAAATAATGACACAAAGACTTATTATTTAATAAGTAAGAAAGCTTGACCTTATATTAGGCTTGTTCTTGACCAGCTCTGATAACTTAAATTAATCAGTTTTTATTAATATGCATTCTGTCATGTGGGTCATTACCTTTCCTCCATATTGTACGTCCAACTTGGTCAGTGTCTCACGGGAGAACCCACATACCTCATATTCTGCCCAGACTCCCGATCTCTCCCCAGAAATCCCACCTATCCCCTCCTGCCTAGCTATTGGCCATTCGGCTTTTTATTAAACCAACCAAAATAAAACAGTAACATGTTTCACACAGTGTGATCAAATATCCTGCAGCAAAATATGTCTTTTTGTGATTTAATTGCATAATACATTATAAAATACTGTTTGTTATAAGATAAAAAGTGGAAATTTTGACATCTATTTATTGGGGGGGGAGCAAGAAGGCATGTGCCATGCTGTGCATGTGACTTTTAGAGGAAAAATTGTGAGAGTTGGCTCTCTCTCCACCATGTGTGTTCTCAGGGTCTAATGCGGGTCTTCAGGCTTGGCAACAAGATTTACCAATGAGCCCTCTCACTGGCCCCTAAAAAATGCAAATTTATTTAAAAATTTTTATTACTTCCTTTTATTTTTAAGACCACCATATAATGTCTTTTCCCCCTTCACTTTCCTCCCTTCAAACATTCCCATATACCCTCCTTGCTCTCTTTATAACTCATGGTTTCTTAAAAATGTAGATTTCTTAAACTTGTGGTTGAGTACACAGAGTAATTCAGTGAACAAGTGTGTGACGATTGGCAACTTTCTAAATCTAATTGTTTTTATTTCTTTACCTATAAACTAATATGAAATTATATACTTTCCAGGATCCAGATAAGCAATATAAAAATATTGACTCCTATCAGAAAGTGAAATACCTCTTTTCAGGTTCTTGAGGTGCTACTTTGGAAGAGGGTAATTTACTCAACCCTAAATTATTCTTCGGGACAATATAAAAAAAAAAATAACTTCGCACCAAGCAAAATAAACCAGCAAAAGAAGATGCCTTTGAAAGTGATGTATTCGCTCTACCCGAACAACTCTGCCAAAGGACAGATAATTATTTATCATGGAGACTACAGAAGAATTTACCAGCTTGGGAAAGCGATCAACTTCTCCATGAACTCAAGTTGGCTATGCTTCCATGTAAATATTTTCCATCTAGACTGTTAGCTTAGATGTTACAAAGGAATAGTCAGGATCCAATTTTTTTTTCTCTTGCAGTAGATATAGCGTTACAGTTTGCAATCACTGACCAGAGCATAAGCAATTTCTTGCTTGTTAATTTGAATATGTAGCCAGAAATAAATAGCACAAGGTATGCGTAATGCAATCTTAAAAGTCTTTTACTGGAACCGTGCTTAGACCTCATACAAGGAAATGAAAAAAAAAATCAGAAATGTAAATGACTGTGATGTCAGACTGATGAAGCGAATCCCTAGAGATTCTTGGAAGTTAGAGTGGGTTTTCAAATTCATTATGATTGAATTATAAAGTAAATGAAAAACAGCAGGGTTAAATATGAAGTTGATGTGGGCAACAATGAAAGTTGTTTGGATGCCCTATGGCAGGAAGCAAGAGAATCCAAGTGCACTTCTAGGGCAGGGAAAAGTTTTCTTCTTTTTCTGTGTTTATTGTGGACAGGGCACAGTGGTGGTTTTTTTAAATACAGAGTCACAAAAAGACAGTGTTAACCACTCGGAAGTCCAGGTTTTCAAAGGAGAAATAGATGCACGTGACTAAGTGAACTAATAGCAATAACAGCAAGCTAGTAGCTAAAATCTACTGAGCACTAGTCATGGACCAGGTTCTGTCCTAATCACTTTGTACACTTTGTACTCGTTTATTTTATTCTCTCGCCGACCTCCAGAAGGGGGAATGGCAACTCTACCTGTAACACAGAAACTAAAAGGAGGCTTGTCTGGGGTACGTGGCTTACTCAGGTCACAGCTTATCAGTGGCAGAAAAGGGGTTCAGTCTGGATCTAGAGTCTGGATCTCTCAAGGTGAGCATGCTTACACAGGTTATACCCTTAGTATTTGGGAGATGCTAGCATGAGGATGAGGAGTTTGAGGCCAAGCTGGGCTACATGAGACCCTGACTCAAAACAAAACAACTGCAAAATCAGATCCTGTACTCCTGATGACACACCTTATTGCCCAGGGCTACATCCAGAGATTGCTCTTTCTGAGATCCTTATATCATCAATGTATACATGATTTTGATTATAAAATAAAAATTTCCAGTATAAAGAAGACATGGACAGTCTTTAAATTGTATCGCAGATTGATATGGAGATATACATGTGCCAAATAGTTCAGGTTCCCCCAGATTCATAAGGCATTTCAGTTTTATGCTGCAAATGCTTATTGAATGTCCAAGCCTTGCTGGAGGAGATAAGAATAAGCACAAAAGAACTTTCTTGACCGTAAGAAGCTTAAATCCTAGTGGATGAGAAAAGACAAGTGTGCAGGTTATCACGTCAGTCACAGAAGAATAATGAGCAGCACAGTAATGGATGAGAAGAGTGTTCAGGAAGAGAATTGTCAACAGGGGTTAAGATGAGGAAAGGCTTCATCGAGAAGTGACATTGTACAACCTGGGCAGGGTTTGGATAGGTCAGACTGGACAGACGTGAAATCACCCTGATAAAGGAAGAAAGAGACTATATGTGGGTAGAATCTGAAGAGCTACTTTTAGTGATAAGTAAATCATGCTGATCAGGCACAGAAAACAGATACAGAAGTAGCCGATTAGGACATTGTGCAATGACCCTGAAGAGATGACTCAAAAATGTTGTGTCGAGTGGAAAAGTTTTCTGAGGCTGAGTAATATTTATGCCCACATTTCTCTATCATTCAGTTTTGTCTCTACCATCTTGCTTTGATATCTCTGTTCACCAGAGAGAAACTCAAACCAATGCATGCTGCTGCTGTTGCTCTTGCTTACCTAGCGTAACTACTACATGGTAAAACCCTATTACTGAAAACACCACAAATGTGAGCCTCGGGACATAGAAAAATCTTTCTCAAACTGACCTGCAAACTCCCTCCCTGCTGAAGAGATTTTATGGTGCCAGAAGTTGTCATGTAGTCTACTGGGGGAAAAGAGACATCAATAATCTTACCTAGCTCTCTCTCTCTCTCTCTCTCTCTCTC